>NC_140495.1:90834082-90984082 GCF_964271855.1 Acomys minous | reverse complement strand
GAAAAGGCCAAATGCTTACCTTTAGAAAGTGCAAGTGAATGAGAGTAACCGCATGCAACCTGTACTATCTGGATATCCGACAGACTTTTAATATTTCTAGAAAAGAAGAAAGGAGACCAGACTCAATTCCCTCTGTGTAACAAGTGGATCTCGTATGCTTCTTATGTGCTATTCATTGGACACTTATTATGTGCAAAAAAATTGTCTACTGACTTTTCAGGGCATACCATCTTTATTTTTTAGTCAAGGGTAATTATCAAAACTTCATGTTAAAACCAGTAATATAAAAATAAAATTAAAAGATGTGCTGAGAAAACACTTTAAAGGACAGAATAGAAGTACAAGTACACCATATCTGTACCATGTTTATAAAAAAAAATTCCTTTGGGATATTCTTATCATTTAAACATTTTCTTGCGTTATCCAATATTTTTCTTAATTAAAAAAATTTATGTACATTGGTGTTTTGACTTGACTGCATGTATGTCTGTGTGAGGGTGTTGGATCCTCTGGAACAGCGGTTACAGAGTTCTGAGCTGCCATGGGGGTGCTGGGAATTAACATGGGTGCTCTGAAAAGAGTGGCCAGTGCTCTTAACCGCTGAGCCATCTCTCCAGCCTCATTTTTCTGAATTTTTACAGCATAAAACTTGGCAGTTTATTTGAAATACTAATTATTCTAAAACTGGTATTCTCCTAACTCAGAACTGTGGACCCTAATTCCCCTAGCCTACCCTTCTCAATGTACACCCACAGCAGTGGCATTCTTGTTTCCATTAGGGAAATTTAGGTCACACACCTTTATAATAATCAATAATGTGTCTTATTTTTTGCTATCTTGTACTGTCTTCACAGTTCTGAGTTCACCTATCTAAATTCTTTACTGGGAAGCTAGCTGCTACAGCCTAAACATCTTACAAATGTCCCCTTCTACTGCTTTTCTGAATGAATGCTTCAAGAAAGGAGGAAAGGGGATTTTTCTTCTCTGCCTTATATGATATTGCCATCTGACCTGATTCTGCCAACTGCAAGTCTGGAGCAAGTTCTGAAGAGTTTGGATAGCATCATTTTTAAAGGACTACAAAGTGAGTTTGAAGCCATTCAGAATTACAGTGAGACTCTATAAAATTAACTAACACCTTAAATGACAATACACTAAATTCTCTAATTAAAAATGAGTGACTGAGCTGGGCATGGTGGAGCTGGCCTTTAATCTCAGCAAAGGCAGGTGATACATTGAGTTCAAGGCCAGTTTGGTCTACATAGTTCAAGGATAGCTTGTCTCAAGTAAACAAACAAAAAAGATGAGTAACTGAGTAAATTACAAAATCCAAACACACATAGCTGCTACATCTTTTTGTTTTGTTAGAGACAGCCTCACTCTATAGGCCAAGCTAGCCTTGGGCTGACTAGAAGAATGACAATTCTTCTGGCTCAGCCTCTTCACTGTTGGCACTGAAGGTGTGGACTACCCAACACATTTTATAAGCTGTTGCCAAGAAACTCACTTCACATAAACACAGTGTGGTGTGAAGCAATGGAATAAGGTACTCCATGCAAACAGAGTTAAAAGGAAACAGTAACCATACTTCTGTCAGATAAATGGACTTTAAATCAAAAGCAATATAAAAGAGACAAGAACATTATATAATGCTAAAGCGGTCAACTCAGCAAACAATTCTAAATATATGGTATAAAATACTAGAACACCCAAATATGTAGAACAAATATTCTATATTCTCTAGACATGAAGCGAGAGAGGACTTTAATGCCCTGCTTTCTGTGGCTGGCAGGCTATCCAAGAGAAACTCAATACAGAATCAGCAGCCAAAAGGTGCCCTAGACTAAATGGGCCTAATAGACCACTACAGAACCTACACAATAGCATGTGAGACATTTTCCACGATAGGTCCTAATAGGCCACAAAACAATTCTCAGTAACATTTCCTCCCCTTTCTCTTTGTTTGATTAAAAAAGGTCACTATTACTCTGGGCTGTTCTCTAACTTGTTATTGATCTGAGGAGATCTTCTCCTCCCTGTGCAGGGGTTACAAGAGCATACCATCACATCTGGGTTTGCCATGTTGCTAGGCAACAA
Source organism: Acomys minous (assembly GCF_964271855.1). Taxonomy (NCBI): domain Eukaryota; kingdom Metazoa; phylum Chordata; class Mammalia; order Rodentia; family Muridae; genus Acomys; species Acomys minous. The sequence continues at coordinate 90,981,985 of NC_140495.1, read as the reverse complement.
GCACTCTATCAAATGAGCTCCATCTCTAGTCCCTAAATAAAAAACAAGCCAGAAAAATTTAATTTCTGGAAGAGGGGAAATGAAGATACAACCAGCAAACCTATGAGCTATAGCAAAAGCAGTACTGAGAAGTTCTCAGTAATCAGCACCTACATTAATAAGACAGAAAAACCTCAAATTCTAATGCTTATCTCAAAGATCAAGAGAAACAAAACCAAAAGGCACCCAACTTTAATAAATGGAAAGAAAAATAAAGACCACAGCAGAAATAAAGAGTTTTTTTGTTTGTTTGTTTGTTTTTTTAAACGTGCAAATGGTTCTTTAATAGGTAAAAACTGGCATCCTCTTGACCAGGCTAAGAATGTAGTCATAGAGCCCTTGCTGTCATGTCTGATGAGCTGAGTTCCATTCCTGGAACCACGTGATGGAGAACCAACTACTTTCTGCATGCTGTTCTCTGATTTCTATAAATGCACAGTTGCATATATATGCAAAATATATAAATGCTAAAGTCATCTTAAATAAAATCAGAAATTAAAAGGGAGACATTACATCTGGTACAGGAATACAAAAGATCATTAGAGATTATTACAAACAACTGTACACCAACCACCTTCATAACCTAAAAGAAACAGACCAATTTATGAACATAAACACTTTACCAAAACTAAACCATGAACAAAAACCCCCAACAGACCTGTAACAAGGAACAAGACAGAAGCAGTACTGACGTGTCCATCAAAGAAAGCACAGGACCTAATGGCTTCTCTGCTAAATTCTAACATTTAGAGAACTGAATCCATAATTAGGATCACATATATATTTGAAAGGAGGGCTAGAGAGATGATGATTCAGGGGTTAAGAGTGCTTGCTGTTCCTGAAGAAGGAGCCATGTTTGGCTCCCAACACCCATATGACAGCTCACAACCATCTACTGTTCTAGCTTAGTGTTTCTCAACCTGTAGGTCATGACCCCTTGGGGGTATCAAATGACCCTTTCACAGGTTTTATATCAGATATTTGCATTACAATTCCAAACAGTAGAAAAATTATAGTCATGAAATAGCAACAAAAATAATTTTACACTTGGGGGTCAACACAGTATGAGGAACTGTATTAAAGGGTCGCAGCATTAGGAAGGTTGAGAACCACACTCTAGTCCATGGGATCTGATGCCCTCTTCTGCCTCTCTGGGCTCCAGGCACACTCACATGGTATGTACGTACACATGTATGTGTGTGTACACATACACACACACGCAGACCAAAGACTCATACACATGAAAAAGAAATAAAATCTTAAACAAGTGGATAAAAGCTAAATGCTTTCCCTCTAAGATTTGAAACAAGAGCATGGTGTTGCATGCATACCCGAAGTCCCAGTGCTGGGGCAGCTTCCACTTCTATATTTAATGAAGCAAACAAGCAAACCAATAAATCTCTTTAAAAAAAAAAAAAAAAAAGAAAGAAAGAAAGAAAAGAAATTGCAATAAGCATTTTTTGTTTGTTTTTGAGACTCAGTCTTTCTAAGTAGTCCTAGAGCTGCATGTAGACCCAGCTGTTGTCGAACTCATCAAGATCCACCTACCTCTGCCTCCTGGGAGCCGGGATTAAAGGCATGTGGAACCATGCCCAGCAGTGTTTAGTAAATATTTCAATACCTGGGACACTTTACAGAGTAGAACCAGCAACTTAGATCAGTCTATCCCATTCTAGAAGAATTCAATTCCTACTTTTCTTTACAAACAAATTCTATCCATTAAGGAGAAAATATCAGCTCTATAAAAAAAAATAGCCAACCAAATATTTCAACCCAAGTCAATAACAAGAATCAACTTAATAAATTCTTGAAAGATTCAAAGGGGGGAAAATAACTAAGCAACAATACATGGTCACAGTAAGAAAAGTGACTTAGAAAAACAAATTTATTATAAAAGACTAAGGACCTCTTTGTGGTCACCTTTGTTACCTGGGCACTCTGACACATTCCTCTGATCCTAGTAGGCCAAGTTGTCCATCTGAGTCGAGACCCCAAGCATACACCTGGCCCTTGTCATTAAGTGCTAACGTATGAGCATCTCCACATGAAACAGCTACGATATTTTGGGCATCCAGGGCAACAACCTGCTCTACAGAAGAGAAGTCAAGAACAGAAATATTACTTACATTTTAGTTTTGAGCTTGAAGTGAGGATAAAATACATTCATTTCTCATTTCTATTTAAAAAACGAGGTACTTAAACATAACATACAAAACAATTGTTTTCAAAAAAATTAACAAACATGTTCCATGCACAGTTCTCATCACACCATTAGGTACAGTAAATGATCTGAACATCTTGGAGAAATTCAGGACTCCTCAAGATGATCTCAGAACAAAGTACTCTATTCAAAACCAACACTGAAAAAGAAATCACTTAAAAGTTACCTGAGCTATTGGAATTTTTAGCAGTATAATTATAATTCAAACTTAGTTTATCATACAGACATTACAGTGTAGTATTCTCAATGAAATAATCTGAACTGGCAATTTATTTACAGATTTCTTTTTCTTTGTTGGTTTTTTAAGGCAGAATCTTACTATTGCAGCCCACAGTGGCCTGAACTTGGAATACTCCTACCTCTGCCTCCCAAATACTGAGATTACTGGCATGTACCATCCCTGTAGCTCAGATTTTAAAATATAAAATCTGTTGGATAAGCTGAATAGAGAGGTAAAATTTTATAGTATGGCTACCATAAATGGTGAGTCTTAGTTTATGGACTTCTATTCCACCACCAACGGCTATCAATCGTGTGACTAAAACATGTTCATTTTTAAATAAAAAGTAGCCAGCCAGTGACGCCCAAAGTTTCCTTAGGATGCTCATATGTTGGGACTGCAGAGATGGCTCAGTGGTTAAGAGTACTTGCTATTTTTACAGTTGGCTGGGGTTCAGTTCCCAGCATCCACACAGTGGCTTGCAAACTCCTCTAACTCCAATTCCAAGGAATCTGATGCCCTATTCTGGCTTCCAAAGGCACCTGAATGCACATGGTACACATATAAACATTCAGGACAAACACTCATAATACATAAAAAAACAAAACAAAACAAAACAATGTTAGTGTTTTAACAGCTAAAGTTTTTTTATTTTGGTTTAGTTTTTTGGGTTTATTTTTTGTTTTTTGTTTTTTTGTTTTTTGGAGACAGGGTCTCTCTGTATTAGCCTTGGCTGTCCTGGACTTGCTTTGTAGACCAGGCTGGTCTCAAACTTACAGAGATTCACCTGCCTCTGCCTCCCGAGTACTGGGATTACAGGTGTGCTCCACCACGCCTGGCCAGTACAAGTTAATTTTTTTGTTATTTTTTATTTATTTAAATTTAATTTATGTGTGTTGGTGTGAGGGTGTGAGATCTTGGAGTTACAGACAGTTGTGAGCTACCACCTGGGTGCTGGGAATTGAACCTGGGTCCTCTGGAAGAGCAGGCAGTGCTCTTAACCACTGAGCCATCTCTCCAGCCCCAGCACAAGTTTTTTAACATGCCATTTAAAGTTAACTTTATAAACTTACTAAGAATGCTACAATTACTATCTTCAATACACCAGAAGCCTCATGATAAAAGCAATTAAAACTACAACCAGGGTTTCTTGACATACTAATTTGTAAATAATGCTATTCAACTATAAGACTGACTGCATCAAAGAAACTGGCATTCCTTCATGTAAAGCAATTCAAATTGTAGAATTCTATTGTTAGATAATCTCCAAGAATCTATACAACTCTACTGATAGATTAAGTACTTACCTTAAAGAATCCTAAGTTGATAGCTTATTTTTTAGACATGAATACTTGACCTTATATAAACCTGGCCAGTTTATGCCTGCAGCAATCCTTCTAACCTCTGCCTCCCAAGTGCTAGGATTACAAGTGTGTACAACCATGCCCAGCAAGTTCATAACTCTTCAAGCTGGTGCCCAGTACACTGAAGTTTATTACACCAATCTCTGTTTTTTGTTGTTATTTTTTGAGACAAGGTTTCTCTCTGTGTAGTCTTGGATGTCCTGGACTCACTTTGTAGACCAGGTTGGCCTCAAACTCAAAGATCCACTTGCCTCTGCCTCCATGAGTACTGGGATTACAACAGGCATGCATCACCACACCCAGGTTTCACTCTTTGTATTATTGTGTATACTTGTTAAAATAAAATCATTACTCAAAAAACCCCTAAGATGTCACATGACTTGTCTCTAAAAATCAAGAAAACTAAGAACCATTATATAAACAGTCCTATAAATCTTAATTACAAGGAAAAAAAAACACAGAAATCTGTTGTTAATAACAAAGGCTCTCCAAATAAGTCAATTATCTCACTAAAACAATTCTCAAAGGAAATAGCAAAAAGTAAACAGAGTACAAAAATGAGTAAGACTCCTTGGTTCTCCAATTAACAAATTAAGAACACTTAAATTGGATTTATGGCCTTGAAATCAAAAGCATCTAATGTATAACATGAATATCTAATATAAAATATTAGACAAGCACTAAAAATACAAAAATGAAGTTTGAGAAAAACAGAAGAAATAGGAGTTGTGATTAAAGGTTAAACTAAAGTTAATGAAAAAGATGTTTATTTAGGTTTTGAAACACATTAGGCAGGATTCTGGAAGACAGTGATAAGCTCAGGAAAACAAAAGATCCATGTATCCATTAAGAAAACTCAAATTATCAGAACAAAACAAAGACAAATCAAAGTAAAAGTCTGATGGAGAAAACATTATTCATACCTCAGACAAAGGAACATGCTTCCTAATTCTTTTATTTATATATTTTTAAGGCAGAGTCTCACTATATAGCTTAAGTTGACCATGAACTCAAAATCTTCCAACCTCAGTCTCTTGAGTACTGTGGGCACCACCAAACCCATTCCAATTCTTAAAGACTTCCTAGGGGAAAGATCAGTAATTCACATCAAAGCTATAATAAGGAAGAGAACTTGACTCACACAAAAACAAATAGCCTTTAATCATATCAGAGATGCTCAACTTCAAGGAAAAAAGGCCAATTCAAACTATACTTCAGAGACTGCCAATAAACTAATAAAACAAGCACCTGTGGCTATGCTTACATTAGAATAAATTTTTTTTTAAAAAAAAAGACCTCTAGGGCTGGAGAGATGGCTCAGTGGTTAAGAGCACTCATTGTCTGTTCCTTCAGAGGTCCTGAGTTCAATTCCCAGCAACCACATGGTGGCTCACAACCATCTACACTGTGATCTGATGCTCTCTTCTGACATGCAGGTGTACATACAGATAGAGTACTCATACACATTAAATATATAAATACCGCTACATCATCATTATCTAATGATAAAGAGTCAATTACCACAGAATACCATGAATGGACATATACACCTTCACCTAAAACCAAAGCTCCTAAATATAAAGCAAGTAAGTATTAAAGGACTTAAGTGAGAAAAAAAAAAAAAAAGACTCCAAAATCAGAAGGGGACTTGGTTCCTCCCGTTAAAAATGAATAGATTAATTGGTTAGAAAACTCACAGGGAAATACTAGACTGACTGGATAGAATTGTAATTTAGAATAGTCCTAATACCTCATACACATAAAACACCTTTTTGTTAAAGTGACAAAATAAGTCTTAACAAATTCAACAAGATAGAAATCTTACCAAGTATTATTTTTTTTATCACAAACAGCATGAAACTAGAGAGCATTTACAGGAAACAATATCGATAATTGACAAATGCACCAGTTGTGGTGACTGGCTTTACTTCAGGCACTCAGATGTAAGCAGAAGCAGACAGATTTCTTTGAATTCCAGGCCACGTACCCACGTAGTCTACGTAGCACATTTTAGGCCAGTCAAGGTTACACAGGGACACGCTGCCTCAGCTGGGGGGAAACTAGACCAATGTACTCCTCAACAACTAAGAGGTCAAAGACAGTAAAAGCAAAACTAATTATAAATCTTAACAAAAGTGAAATAAAAACATATGGGGGGGGGGACTGGAGAGATGGCTCAGAGGTTAAGAGCAACTGCCTACTCTTCCAAAGGTCCTGAGTTCAATTCCCAGCAACCACATGGTGGCTCACAACCATCCATACTGAGATCTGGTGCCTTCTGGTGTGCAGGCATACATGCAGGTGAAACACTGTATACATAATAAATAAATCTTTTAAAAATATGTTATGATGCTCTTGTGATTGTGTTCTTGTGGTTGCTGGGCAGTGGCAGAGGTACAGGCCACCCCCTGACCCACATGTACTTGCTGTTAAACTATGATAACCAGCAGGTTACCTACATCAAATACATTTTTAACTTAGAAATGTACTCTGCATGCTACTGGAGGAGAAAAGTAATCAGTATTTCCTAGCTATAAACCCTATGATTCTGATTTCTTTGTTAATGTTACTGTTTGAGATAGTCTCACTTTGTGAGCTATGCAGCATACTGCCTTCACAGATAAGCACTGTATATAGCAAGGTTATTTTAACAATTTGTTTTCAAATTATAGTTTGTAAATACTTAAGGATTTCAATAATTTTTCTATAAATTTTTACAGGGATGACCAAAGAATGATATAAAATTTTTTATTTTAAACTTCCACTTCCTCCCATGCACGAAGTGATCTCTGCTCTTTTTTCTGTGTGGCGTTTTAGTCTTGTCTGAGGTAAGCTGTGATTGGATCAAGGCAAAGCCAGCACACTGATGTGAATCCAAAGGCCTATCCCCTCGCAGACGCCCACCTCACCAAGAAGCTACTGGTCCTTATTCAGCTGTCGTGCAGCTGCAAGCAGCTTCGGAAAGAAGTCGATGAAACCACCAACACTCAATAGAGGCATCTCTGAGTGCATTGTGATGGCAGCAGATGCTGAGCCCTTGCAGATCATCCTGCACCTCCCACTGCTGTGTGAAGACAAGAATGTCCCCTGTGTATTTGTGTGCTCCAAGCAGGCTTTAGGATGTGCCTGTGCGGTCTCTAGGCCTGTCATCGCCTGTTCTGTTACCATCCAGTCCACTCAGCAGTCTACTGAAAGGCTCTTGGTGTAGGCCTGTGGCCTCTGTCATTTCCTGTCTACTCCCACCCTATTTGTGTATCATATTGTCTGTTGGCATGTAGTGTTTTCAGCCAGTTTCTATTATAAATATTGTACTACAAAATTTTTTTTCTTTTTTACATTGTAGCTGGGGTTTCCAAAGACAATATGAAATACACTTTGTAAACATTACCAGGTATTAGTAAGAACAGACTGAATCAGAGAAAACTATGGTCACAATTCTTGTATGAAACAGAACTGATCTTACTAGGATAAAAACAAAGACCCTCTGGGGCACAGTAACCATGCCTGTAATCCCAGCATTCAGGAGGCAGAGGCAGGCTTGTCGCTGTAAGTTCAAGACCAGCCTGGTCTCTACAGAGAAACCCGGCTTGAAAAACCAAAACAAACAAACAAAAAGTCTTTCAGGTACTGGCAAAAGAAAACTAATGGCCAAAGTTTAAAGTAATGAGCTCAGGATCATACAACCATCTGCGCAAAAAGAAATAAAATGACAGGACTTACAGGGTAGAATGCCAATTTTTGGCGACATAGCCAACACTAATACTATAACAAGGAACCAAAGCCTAAATGATTCTCAGATGTGAATCTGGGTGAGGTCAAGGGGTAAATAATGAAGGATGAGGGGCTGTTTTGGAGAAAATGAAATGGACTAATAACCCAAATCACAATCACTTCCACTTTTAACACTCCTTTCTGTTCTCACAATCCTAAGTGTTATAATTACACACACACACCTTCATTTTCTGTCCTGGTTTTTTGTTTTGTTTTGTTTTGTTTTGTTTAAGATACGCTCTCCATTTGCAGGCCTGGCTGGCCTCAAACCCAGGGACTCTCCTGCTTCTGCCTACCTACGTGCTGGAATTAAAAGCTTTCATTTTCTTGACATGCAAATTTCTCTTCTATCCAAGTGCCAAAATAATGGCTGCTTATATACCAAGTAAAGAAATATACTCTGATTGGTATGAAAATAACTGCAAGTGCTGAAGCACAAGGCATGATCAAATGTAGTTTTTACTTTTTTGTTTTTCAAGATAGGGTTTCTCTGTGTAGCCTTGGCTGTCCTGAATTCACTTTGCAGACCAAGCTGGCCTTGACCTCACAGCTATCTACCTACCTCTACCTCCCGAGTGCTGGGATTAAAGGCGTGCGCCACCACACCCGGCTGTATTTTTTACATTTCACGAGTCAGTTCATCATTTCAGTTCAGTTGTGTTTAAAATTAAAAGCCTGAGTAAATAATACTAATTTGAGTATTTTTCAAAATATCAAAACACAGCTATACTGTATAATTAGTACTCATAAAATCTTTTTTTTCCTTCCTTTTGGTTTTTTGAGACAGGGTTTCTCTGTGTAGTTCTGGCTGTCCTGGAACTCACTCTGTAGACCAGGCTGGCCTCAAACTCACAGAGATCCACCTGCCTCTGCCTCCCGAGTACTGGGATTAAAGGTGTGTGCCACCACTGCCCAGCTCATAAAACCATTTTTTAAAAAACCAATGGCTAGGGGCCTGCAAGATGCCTCAGTGTAAAGAGGCTTGCCACTAGATCTGACTGAATCCTCTTCACAGGACCCATACAAAGGGAGGGAAAAGCCAATTCCTCTATGTTGTCTTCTGATCTCTCCATGTAAACCTGCATGAGTGCACTTATCTCCATCTTTTTTTTTTTTTTTTTTTTTGGTTTTGTTGTTGTTGTTTTCTGAGACGATTTCTCTGTGTAGTCTTGACTGTCCTGGACTTTCTCTGTAAACCAGGCTGGCCTCAAACTCACAGCAATCCGCCTGCCTCTGCCTCCCAAATGCTGGGATTAAAGGTCTGCGCCACCACATCCGGCAACAAACAATTTTTTTTAATTAAAAAAAAAAATCAGCTAAGCACAATCAAAATACCTAGACAGGTCAGGCGGTGGTGGAATGTGCCTTTAATCCCAGCACTCAAATATGCATTAGGCAGATCGATTTGTGTACCCTCCCGAATTCCAACATTAGTACCTTTTTTAAAAGCAAGTACTATTAAATGAATACTCATATGCCAGGTATTGCTCTTTACACTGCATGTGTTCTTTCGTAATCCTTACACTCTCAACCTTTCAAGAATTTAGCATGATTATGCTAATTTCTCTTTTTTTCTTTTTTTTTTTTTTTTTCTTTTTTGGTTTTTCGAGACAGGGTTTCTCTGTGTAGCCTTGGCTGTCCTGGACTCACTTTGTAGACCAGGCTGGCCTCGAACTCACAGCGATCCACCTGCCTCTGCCTCCTGAGTGCTGGGATTAAAGGCGTGCACCACCACGCCCGGCGATTATCCTAATTTCATAGACCAGACACACAGAGAACAACCAGTGTGCCCAAGACAAGACAATATACCTACAAGCAACAGACTAGGACGGCATCTAAGTTCTTAAACTCCTACCTTTAAAAAATAAATTTGAGCTGGGCGTGGTGGCGCACGCCTTTAATCCCAGCACTCGGGAGGCAGAGGCAGGCGGATCGCTGTGAGTTCAAGGCCAGCCTAGTCTACAAAGTGAGTCCAGTATGGCCAAGGCTACACAGAGAAACCCTGTCTCGAAAAACCAAAAAAAAAAATAATAATAATAATAATAATAAATAAATAAATAAATTTGAAAATATAGTTATACTGTTGAAAAGGACATAAAGTGTCCTTCACCACCCTAGTCGTTATCCTTTTACCTCTGTACCTATAGTAGCTGCTTTTGTTATCTGTTTCAATACATCTACAAGTCAATATAAATGGATGGGCTTTTTTAGATTTACCTAACTTCCTACCCTATGATCTTCTATATCTTACTTTTTTTTCTTTAGTATATTAAATGCCTTCCCATGCCAGTCCTCAACCACATAGCACTGCATTACATTACAGTGCTTAGATATATTATAATTTTGCCAGTTCCCAAGAGAAACATTAAAGTTATTTCTAATCTCTAAAACACTGCGGTTGCTGGGCGATGGTGGCACACGCCTTTAATGCCAGCACTTGGGAGGTAGAGGCAGGTGGACTGCTGTGAGTTCAAGGCCAGCCTGGTCTACAAAGCAAGTCCAGGACAGTAAAGGCTACACAGAGAGATGCTGTCTCAAAACAAAACAAAACAAAACCCACAAAAAACAAAACAAAACAAACACACTGTGGAAAACAGATATAGCTATTAGGTAGTAGCCCAGATACTGGACTTTTCAGATAAAAAGCAAAGTGCTTTCAATTCCTCATCTACATCTTACACTTTTTAAAAAAATGACCTTGAGTTATTTTTTATTGTTACTCTAAAGAGTTTCTTCTATTATTTCATTGATTTATTTTCACTATGTTAATCGTTTGTGTGTGTTCGTGTGCGCGCGCGAGCACGCACACACACAAGAGACAGAGACAGACACAGAGATAGATTGAGAGAGAGAGGAAAGACACGAGAGAGGAGAGAGAGAATAAATATGCCACGTGTGCAGGTGGTTATGAAGACCAAAAGAGGTCACTCAAACTCCCAGGAGCTAGAGTTTTAGGTAGTAGCTAAATGTGGATGTTAAAAACCAAATTCAAGTCCTTTGAAAGTGCAGCAAAGGGGCTGGAGAGATCGCTCAGTGGTTAAGAGCACGGCCTGCTCTTACAAAGGAACCAGGTTCAATTCCCAGCACCCACATGGCAGCTCACAACTGTTTGTAACTCCAAGATCTGATACCCTCACCACACATAAATTAAATGTTTTAAAAAAGAGCAGCAAATACTCTTAACCACTGAAGCATCTATTAAGTCCCACCTCACCGTCTTCTCTTCCTTGCTTACAAAAACAAGGCTGAACATGGTGTACAAGCCTGTAATCCCATCACTAATTAATTCAAGGGCAGCCTAGACCAAACAGCAAGACCAAGTCTCAAACAACAATAAAAAAAAGGGGGGCGCAAGCTGATTTAAGGTAATACAGAAGGGATTCAATAGTGCTTGACACATAATGGTGGTGACTATTACTAGTTTTGAATACCAGCATTATATTCCCTCCTCTCTATACACTGCCATATCAACTTCTAAATGTATGCTTTCAACTTGCAGGCTTACTCAACTACTCACCCAGGTGTATGTGTAAACATGTTCGTGCAGAGAGAACCAATTACCTTTTTACATAACCACTCTTCAAAAGATAAGTGTAGGTTGGGCTAACAAGGTACCTCGGTGACTAAGAGTATGTACTGCTCATCTAGAGGACCTGAGCTTAAGTCAGGATCCCATATGCTCAAGCTATTTCTAGTGTGGTGGACAGTCTTTGCCTGCTGCCTGCTGATCAAGATATAGAACTCTTGGGAGCTGGACAAATGACTTGGAGGTTAAGAACATCACCTGCAGCCAGCCATGGTGGCGGCCACCTTTAATCCTAGCACTAAGGAGACAGAGGCAGGTGGATCAATTTGAGTTTGAGGCCAGCCTCATCTACAAAGTGAGTCCAAGCCAGCCAAGGCTACACAGAGAGTCCAGGCCAGCCAACACTACACAGAGAAATCTTCTCTCAAAAAACAAACAAACAAACAAACAAACAAAGAACATCACTTGGTCATCCAGAAGTTGAGTTCAATTTCTAGCAACCACATGGTGGCTCACAACCATCTATAATTTGATCTGATGCCTTCTTCTGACATGCAGGTGTACATGCAGATGGAGCACTCATATACATAAAAATAAATAAATGGATTAAAAAAAAGATATAGAAGTCTCAGCTCCTCCATCACCATGTCTGCCTGCATACCACCATGCCTCTTACAATGACAATAACGTACTAACCTCAGAAACTGTGAGCCAGACCCAATTAAACATTTTCCTTTGTAAGAGTTGCTGTGGTCATGAGTATCTCTTCATAGCAACAGAAACTCTTAAGACACTTGCCTATGTCCATTTGAACTAGTTTGCCTGTAAAGCACTTTCCATTCTCTCCTTTAAGAGAACTGAATGTCTTTCCTATCCATGTATTACCTCCTCTCCACTCATCTGTAACCATGCTGTTTTATAAGGTTCCGTCACCCATCTTTGTATTTTAGGATTTTCTGAAATAGGATATAACTGTGAAGCCTTGACTGGCACAGAACTCCCAAAACATACCAGTCTAGATAGACTCAACTTTGCAGGACCCCTTCTGAGTCCTGGGATTAGAAGTATGAGGTATTCTATACCGTCATTCATCTGTAAACAACACTGCTGCTTACTTATGTGCTCTCCCATGATGTGTGTCTTGCTTTACTTCCTCACTAGACTGTGACACAATGTTCTCTGCATTGTACTCAGAAGCTTGTCAGATGAATGTACTTTGTAACTCATGAGCGTATATACTTATAAAATTATCTACAACTGTATGTTAACATTTTAAAAAGTAAAAGTTAAGAGGCTGGAGAGATGGCTCAGAGGTTAAGAACACTGACAGCTCTTCCAGAGGTCCTAAATTCAATTTCCAATAACCACATGGTGGCTCACAACCATCTAATCTATGTGATCTAATGTCCTTTTCTGTCCTGTAGGCAGAGCACTGTATACATAACAAAACTTTAAAAAATAATTAAAAAACAAAAAAGTAAAAGCTGTTTATTTTGATATGCTAAAATTAAAGGTGCTCTTTTTTTCTAAAGAAGTAAGAGATGTAAGCAAGGACTAAACTGATATGTACAGTCGTGGCAGATATAGAAATATAGACATATCTTGAATGTTAAGTTATGATTAGTCAACATTTTAAATTTTGTTGTTGTTTTTTGTTTGTTTGTTTGTTTGTTTTTTGGGGTTTTCGGGACAGGGTCTCTGTGTTAGCCTGGGCTGTCCTGGACTCACTTTGTAGACCAGGCTGGCCTCGAACTCACAGCGATCCACCCGCCTCTGCCTCCCGAGTGCTGGGATTAAAGGCGTGCGCCACCACGCCTGGCCTTGTTGTTTTGTTTTTTGAGAGAGGGTTTCTCTGTGTAGCCTTGGCTGTCCTGGACTTTGCAGACCAGGCTGGCCTTGAACTCACAGAGATCTACCTGCCTCTGCCTCCCCGAATGCTGGGATTACAGGCATGCGCCACAGTTTTTTTAAATGGTAGGCTGGGCGTGGTGGCTCATGCCTTTAATCCCAGCACTCGGGAAGCAGAGGCAGGTGGATGGCTATGAGTTCAAGGCCAACCTGATCTACAATAAGAGTTCCAGGACAGCCAGGGCTACACAGAGAAACCCTGTCTCAAAAAAAAAAGAAAAAAGAAAAAAGAGCTGGGCAGCTAGGCATTGGTGGTGCATGCCTTTAATCCCAGCACTTAGGAGGCAGAGGCAGATGAACCACTGTGAGTTCGAGGCCAGTCTGGTCTACAAAGTAAGTCCAGGATAGTCAAGGCAACACAGAGAAACTCTGTCTCCAAAAACCAAAACAAAACAAAACAAAAAATCCAGAGCTGGGCACAGTGATGCAGATCAGTAATCCCTGCACTTGGGAGGCAGAGACAGGCTGGTCTCTTTGAGGCCAGCCTGATCTACAAAGCGAGTCCAGGCCAGCCAATGCTACACAGAGAAACTCTGTCTCTGGAAGAAAAAAAAAAAAGGCCAGGCGGTGCTGGTGCACGCCTTTAATCCCAGCACAGGCAGAGGTAGGCAGATCGCTAGCCTGGTCTACAAAGTGAGTCCAGGACAGTCAAGGCTACACAGAGAAACCTTGTCTCAAAAACAAAACAAAACAACCAAACCAAAGTCTCTAAGTAAGAATAGGTGTGGTGGTGAGTCTTTAAATACAGCACTCAGGAGGCAGAAACAGGAAGATCTCTACTAAACTGGAGGTAAGCCTAGTTTATTTAGCAAGTTCCAGGCCAGCCAGAGATAGAGTGAGATCCTGCTCAAAAAAATCTGAGTAGAAGATGCAAACTGACTCCATAGGCTGCCATCTTACAACATTAATCCTTAGTAATTGCCCAAAGCATGAAACTCAATTCTACCACACTCCTTTTATGTGGTGATAGAAGTGGTTATTGTGGTTTTCATTTTGTATTTTTGAGGGAAGGTCTTGCAGCCCTGAAAAGCCTCCAACTAAGGATGCCCCTGTTTCAACCTTCTGAGTGTTGTATTACAGTCCAATCATGTAAACACACTTATACACCAAACGCAAAGAAAATTCTGATGGCTTATTTCTGTGTATGTGAATTGTTTATACAACATAAGCAAACCAATGTATCCCAGAAACAGACAGCCTTGACATAACATAAATTAAGTAATCTAAGCTCTAATGCTAGCCACTCATCAATCACTACAGACTTCTAACCAGCAGAGCAGTCAAAGAAGGAATATGTGACAATATAAAACAGAAATAAGAAAAGTAAGCTTTGTTTGTCTAAATATTCTTGGAATGGGTGTAGCTGAGTGTCAGTGCTTACTTAGCATGCATGAGGTCCTAAGTTTCATCTATAGCATAACCCCCCCCCCCCAACTGTAACCATCTTGGTAAAATACTGATTTATTTCAACAGGCCATCAAATAGAATGGCAAAGAAACAATTTGCATTACTATTTGATCTGCCTTAAACAGAAAATATTATTGTAAATAATACTAAACATAAACACAATTTAGTGAATAAAGTAGGAGACTGGTAGGCTTAAGCTTTCAGATTCAATTACAGCTGTTCACCAGCCACCTGCTGTTTGACAAGTTACTTACCAACTTGTGCTGCCATTTCTCCGAAAATTTATCCCCTAAGATGAGGATAATTCTTGCAATTTGTGTCACAAGCATTTTGAAAGGAACCATGAGTTATTGTGTAATGCTCTTGAAATTCCTCAGATGTGGGGTCCTACACAAAGTAAAGTATTATTATACATCTCTCTAACAGTAGCATCTGTTTGCATTATGACTTTCCCTACACTTGAAGCTGTGATTCTTGGGCACTGACCTTGCGATCCTGACCTAAGTAATGCTTTTTTCCAAGTCTCTGTATCATGTACATCTTTCTCTTCCTTGGAAGGTACTATGAAAACTAAGCCTTACAAACCCAGTGAGCTCCAATCTTATATGTTTTTGGTAAAATAAGAAATATATGGGATAATTTGGTATTTCTAATTTGCAAATAATTTACCATATTTACATATTTCCTACACTATTCTTTTAAATCCAATTGTATATAAAAGGACATTTCATTTATAGATTTATGTTTTATGAACAGAAAGAACAGTCAGAAAGTAAGGAATCAAGAAAGAATAGTCAGAAAGTGAGGAATCAAGAAATAATAGTCAGAAAGTGGGGAATCAAGAAAGGCAAGCAAGCAGCTACTCTTGTGACCAAACCGCTTTCACTGGAATGACTAACTGCAGTTTTTTGGTTTTTTTTTTTTTTTTTTTTTTGGTTTTCCGAGACAGGGTCTCTCTGTGTAGCCTTGGCTGTCCTGGACTTGCTTTGTAGACCAGGCTGGCCTCGAACTCACAGCGATCCACCTGCCTCTGCCTCCCCAGTGCTGGGATTAGAGACGTGCGCCACCACGCCCGGCTTTGCAGTTTTTTGAGGATTAAATAAGATACAATATTTGAAAGAGTTTGGAAAACCACAGAAAGCTACCAAAATACTCTTCCAAATCACAACAGTCTTTACAATCATAAAATAGCTTAGCACTGCTCCTAACATGAGACAAGTCAAAGCATGTATTAAAGCAACACTTAAAGTTCCTGTCAATTTGTGACCGGGTATATTGTGAGTAAAGAAACTTGTTATACTTTTAATAAATTACTTTTGAATCTTCATAAATAAATCTAGAAGTACACAAATAAAACTAACAATTCATTTAAGTGGACAGATATAATGCACTGAATTAATGTATTTATTTGTAAGCTATAAATTAAGAAATTGAGAAACTACCTTTAAAAAGTATTTATAAGTTCTTACATAGGAAAATATACATGAAGGTAAAAAAGACATTCATTTTTCAGGCACTAATTCAGAAAGAGCTAGTAGTGACGTCATACCTAGAGAACAGAGATGGATATGGACTTAAATCTATACTCTACTCATGGTCTAAAAAGAAGTCAGCAAGTGTCTTTATAATTCCTAAAATATCCAGAATGAAATACTCTCCCATAGGTCGCAGGTCTAAACTACTACACGGCAAGGCCAACTCCTACCCATGTAACTTGAGTGATTTATCCTTAATGACGCTAAGTTCCACTTCTTTACTACATGTTTGTTATGGTTATAAAGCCAGCCTATGTAATGAAATAATTCTTAGGGTTTTTTCTCTACTTTCTTTGTGCCTTAAGCTCTAATGAAGTAATTGTCTATGACTCAGACATATAAGCAGACTGCTCAATTATCAAGACTTTAAAACCAATTAATTAAGATCTAACAATTCCTTATCTTTAAACTCAGCTCTCAGATTCAACAATTTATAAAAGATGTAGGGAAAAGGCACATTTAAAACATTGAAGATTCATTCCAGAGAGAAATAATTTTAGATGAAACATTATTAAAATTTACCACACATATACTTTAAACAAAAGATGAAGTTGAGAGCTGGAATCCTATCACAGCATTCACACTTCCTTGAGTTCCTATTTTCCTATCTCTGTAGCCTAGTTACACTTCATAATATCAGAAAAGCAAGACTTTTGCTTAAGATCAGAGGCTTTGTCCCCCTCAGCAATCCCTTTTAAAAAAGTAATTCTAGCTGGGCATGGTGGCACAGGCCTTTAATCACAGCACTCGGGAGGCAGAGGCAGGCGGATTGCTCTGAGTTCAAGGCTAGCCTGGTCCACAAAGTGAGCCCAGGACAGCCAAGGCTACACAAAGAAACCCTGTTTTGGGAGAAAACAAAAAAACCAGAAAAATTCTAGCTCCAGACTTATTTTCTAGCTATTCATGTAACTACTGACAGAATTAAACTTGAACCTTTATTTCTTTAATTCAGCCCCACATAGCTTTCTCATCATTTAAATTCCCTAGGCTTGAAATATATTGCATGTCATGGCAAACTTTATTTACTATATGTCTGTGTATATGTATGTATGTATATATGTATGTATGTATGTTTTTTTTTTTCGAGACAGGGTTTTCCTGTGTAGCCTTGGCTGTCCTAGACTCAATTTATAGACCAGGCTGGCCTCGAACTCATAGAAATCTGCCTGCCTCTGCCTCCCTAAGTGTTGGGATCACAAAGTGTGTGCCACCACACCCAGCTCTCATGGGAAATTTAAATTCACTTTAGTTATTTCATTTATATATGTTTTAACTCCCAACTCAAGTTCTCAATCCCTGAAAAACAAAGCCCCATCTTTTTCTGGTTGGGGGTTTTTCCAGACAGGAGTTTCTCTGTGTAGCCCTGGTTGTCCTGGAACTCACGATGCAAGCCAGGCTGGCCTTGAACTCAAGAAATCCACCTGCCTCTGTGGTGGATGCCACCGCCGCCAAACTCAAGCAATGTTTTATATGCCCTGAACATCAATGGGTCAAACTGAAAGTGGAAGCACATTCTTCATCTTTACATTACTAAATGCTTCCAGGATGAATTAATAGAAGACAGAGATATCACAATACAGCCATCACAATGTCAACAAGACCAAAAGGCCCTTGGATTTCCCCAAACTTTATGCAGTTTAAGTTATGCTACTCACCGGTATGTGTGCCCCCCCCCCCTTGTTCTGAACACCAAACGGTATTTAACAACAGTTACAATTTCTAAGCTTCAGTAAATTAGTGACTCCTACATCTACAATGTAGTCCCAAAACCATGAAAATCTCAGCTTCAAGGCAGTATTTCCACGCTAAGCAAAGTGTGCAGATAGTAAACTGCCACCCACAACCACCTCAAGGCCCAAGATTATAAAAATCTGGTAGGATTCTCTCAGGTTTTTATTTCTTTTTCTCTAAGAGATTATTTCATGAAACATAAAGAACACTATCGTTTACTTTGAGCTCTCCAATAATTAGACCTATTGTATTAAGGAATTGCTCTCATTCATTAAAAAAAAAACCAAGTTACATTGTCATGAGATAATATGTTCCATACTGTGAGAAGAGATTAAGACCCTACCCACAAACAAAGAATAAAACCTTCAGTATCTGCAAATCAAAAGTATGACAATGGTGGTGAGACGATATGAAGGAAACTTCCATTTACTGCCTGAGTTTTTATACCTACATTGATCTCTCAAACAAACAAACCCAAACCCTTATATAATGAGCTGATGGAGAAAAAGGATTGCCATAGGGAATACCTAAGTGTCATTATTGTCAAACAGTACAGCAGCAGTCTCACCTGATTTTACCACCTTAATGTGGTAGATTTTGGCTATCACAACTGAGAACAAAATATCTTAACAATATCATTGCAAATGTGTTAGTATCTAATTTTAAGTACAACATCCAGGACATCGGACCAGATGCTTCCAATTTGTAGTACCTGATAAATGACTTAGATGCCTCTACAAAGTCAGGCCACCTCACATCTACAAACCTTTTTTTCTTTTTTGGTTTTTCAAGACAGTGTTTCTCTGTGTAGCCTTGACTGTCCTGAACTCACTCTGTAGACCAGGCTGCCCTCGAACTCACAGCAATCCACCTGCCTCTGCCTCCCAAGTGCTGGGATTAAAGGTGTGCGCCACCACACCCGGCCACAAACCGTTTAAAAGCTAACACTGATAGTGATGAAAACAGAGGTTAAGGTATTAAACAGTATTTCTAACTAAGCAAAACAAAAATTACAAATCTAAAGTATAACGGAGATAAAATGGAAGAATTAAGATATAGTTTAAGCAAGAAAATGAAAATAAAAGCTTTTATCATACCTCTCCATATGTACAGAAATATCACAGAAAGCAAATTAGGAATTCAAAAGCTGTCCAAGGTGGCTGAGCTCATTGAAGATTTTCATACCTTTATATCACTGAAGGCTAGGAGTTTTTTGTTGCTGTTTTCTACCACAAACAATCAGGTCATAGTAGTAGTAGTAGTAGTAGTAGTAGTAGTAGTAGTAATTAAAAACATAACATTAAAAAAAACGTAAAACAAAAAAAACACACAAATCAACATATTAAGAGGCATTTGAAAGTCAAGAGTATGTTTAACTCTTGCTTTGCTTTTAAGGCTTGATAAAGACTGAAGGTTTAGGATTTACAGAGGTTATATAAAACATCATTTCTAATATAAAGATATGTGAATTATTAGAAGTAAAAAAATTTTAACTTACCTGGTTTCTTTCTGGACTTTTCATGACCTAGCTGTCCTAGGTCATTGCATCCACATGTGTATACAGTTCCGTCATCCAGGACAAATACAGTGTGTCTGAGTCCGCAGCCTACATCTCGCACCTTCTTATTTACAAAAAAGTCACTTTTTCTGGGCTCTAGTACAATTTCTTCATCAATTCCACCCAAACCTAGTTGTCCATAGGATGCATTTCCCCAGCACAACATGCTTGTAATGACTTTGGTCTTCCAGTTTCAATACAAAATTCGTCTCTGAAACACTGGAAACTTGGAGGCACCCTATATCTGAGGAGACAAACCAAAGTTATTACAACTTCAAAGAAAGCAAGTTGTGTAACTAACTGCTCTTTCATCAAGTGTCAGGCTACAATGAGAGCTGTAATTGTTAAATATTTATAATATGCTCCCAAGTTATCATGCAGTTCCAAGAACCAATCTGTTCTTTTTTTTTAACCATCATATGCAAATGTTTAGGAAACAACACCACTTTCTACTATTCCTCCCAAAACTTAAAAGTTAAGTGGCTTAGACTGTGTTAGTAACTCAGAAATAAGTAGTCTAATGAAATTTCTTTAAGTTTTATGAAAACAGTAAATAAAGCATGTACCAATGCTCAAACAAGCAAGTATCAAGCC
Source organism: Acomys minous (assembly GCF_964271855.1). NCBI lineage: Eukaryota > Metazoa > Chordata > Mammalia > Rodentia > Muridae > Acomys > Acomys minous. The sequence continues at coordinate 90,962,111 of NC_140495.1, read as the reverse complement.
AACTGCAGAAACATAATCTTGCAGTCTCCCTCCGCTCACAGAATTCAACAATCTGATACCTACCTCCACATCAACAGAAAACTGAAGCTCTTATCTGTAACAAAAATAAAACCAGTAATAGAACTTTAAAAACAACTCAAAATTTAGACTAGACTTATTTAAACTAATAGGCTATATACAAAATTAGAATTTATGAAGTCACAATTTAAAAACAATCAACTCCATTTTACAAGTTACTGGCGCCGAACCATCTCCACTAATTAATTTTAAAACAAAATTGAAAGCCAGGTGCGGTGGTGCAGGCTATAAAACCAGCACTGAGAGCGGCAGAGGTAGGCAGATCTCTGTGAGTTCGAGGCCAGCCTGGTCTACAATGCGAGTCCAGGACAGCCAAGGCTACACAGAGAAACCTGCCTCCAAAACAAAAAACAAAAACAAAAACCCCTAAATCGATGTGATTATAACACATAAGAAATATTAAGCTTAAATATCAAGATTCTCTCAATTCAAAAAATTTTATTATGAATAGTTTCTTCAAATAAAAAAGTCTGTACTTATGTATACCTCTAGGACAATTACTTGAAGATGAAAAACAAATTATAAGCAATCGCAGGCCTGCTGGGTTTTTTCAAAATAAAAACGGGTTAGGGACAGGGTTAAGACACTGATATCTTGACAGGGAGATCTAGATAACTTCTTCCGCTTGAAAGACATACAGGACCGGGCTGGGAGCTCTTACAGGTTAAGGGCACTGTCTGCTCTTTAAAGGATGCAGATTCAATTCCCGCACCCACACGACTTCTCTCTACAGTTCGTCCCAGGGACTCAATCCTACGCCCTCTTCTGGCCTCCACCTGCACCAAGCACACACAGGATGCACAAACATCTAAACAAAACAGCCATAAACATTCTTTTTAAGGGACGTAAGTGAGTCCTTCTCCTCTAAACCTCCATATTAAAAAAAGAAAAAGAAAAACGAAAAAAAAAAAAAAAGAATAAGGGTGCGTTACTAAATAGGACCATTAACGAAGGCTGTTAGTCATCCCGTAACTGTCCAAAGTCACCTAAATTCCTTACACCGAATCTGAAGTTTCAAAGCTATTTTCCTGCATATGTTTATTTAGAAAGTGCCGAAGCTGCTCCATCCCACGCCCATCACCAGAAGTTAGGTTTTCATCCCTTTGGGACGCCAACACTCGAAAGTTCCAGAGAGTTCTGCATTGTCTTTTCCATATCTTTTTTTAAGGCTAACGGAAGACAGAAACCTATCTCCTATCTCAACGCGCTTTCGTTTGGGCACCCTTTTTTTTTTTTTCCTTTTCTTTTCTTTTTTTCCTCCAAAAGTCAGAACGGGTGTTGGAAAGGCGTTCTCTCGCCAGCAACAGGTTGGAGAAGGGAAAGCAGTTTTGGTTTCCTCTTTCCCTGACCGTGCTCACGCGGCTCGGGGAAGAGGACTGGTGTGCACACACCCAACCTCGCGGGCAGGACCAGCCAAACTCCCGCAGCTACCTGCGCGCCGCCGAGTCCACACTACCGGGCTCGGCTCCCGGGAGGCCTCGGCCCCAGGGAGGCCTTTTTCCCCCCACCCCACCCCCGAGGGAGGTGCAACACCCCGGCGCCGGGAAACCACTGAGGACGCGGGCGCCCTTCACTAAGGCCCCTACGGAGCCCACCTCCGTCACACTACCCCGCGAACCCACAGGGGCAACGACTCACCGGGCCCCTCAGGGCAGGGAGAAGCCCTAAAACGATGGTGGAGGGCGGCCGCTCCCTGGACCTCTGGGCGGCTCTCCGGCTCCCGAGATCTTCCTCCCTCAGCCGGCCCGCGGCTTATGACCCACGGCTCCCCCGGCGTCCCGGCCGCCGCTCCGCTGGCTCTTGCTGCCCGGCTCCCCTGTGAAACTTTCCCAGGTTCCTCGAGAGAAAAGCTGCCGCCGGCACACTCCGGACCGAGAGACAGCCGTCAGCGACCCGGATGGAGCGGGAGGGGAAGGGCTGCCGGCGAGCAGGGCGGAGAGCACGAGGGGTGGGGAGAGCCGAGGGGAGAGGCTGGCGACGAGGAAGAGAGGGGCGGTGGTTTCGCGGGAGGGGGTGGGGGAGGGGGGAGGAGGAGGGGCCTGCCGGAAGTGAGCTGCGGAGCATGCGCGACTCCGCCTACTTCCCCATTCGCGCGCCTGCGCGTGAGTCCTCCCAAGGGTCCTCCCGACCCGGGCGCTTGCGCAGTATGTTACTTTTCCTGCTCTTAAGAGACTTAATACGATTGGGAGAAAAGCTGTCAGTGTATTTTCTTTCTTTCTTTCTTTCTTTCTTTTATTTTTGGTCGTTGTGTTTTTAAACAGTTCTTCAGCGTTCTTCAGAGCAGTTCTTCAAAAGGAAACTTTCTTTTGGGTATGGTTTTCTCCTAAGGAGGAAATCTCCTAAGGAGATTTTGAAGCAGCACATGAAACTATCGCAAATAAGGTTAGAAAAGCCGGTGGCTCACTCTAAACCCTTCAACTCACCTGAACCTAATCTGAACACGTGAGATGTATTGATATCAATGGAGCCATGGCTTAGCCTAATCTTAGTAAATGTCAGCATCTTCTTGCTTCAGGTTCCTGGAACAGAGTTAGCTCACATTTCAGCTAACTCCTTGGAAGACGGAAGGTAAAATTGCCGAGGCTCAGAGGAAAAACAGCGTACAGCTAATCGTTCCTGCTCCTTGAAGACGAAATCCAGATCTCACAGGCCAACTTGAACGTTATCTTGATACCAAATCTGTCTGTTGTGTCTCAAAAAGTGAATAAATGGAGGGCAAACTGTTAAGGGGGAAGGGGGAAGATTTGGTAAGACGCCAAGACCAAAAGTGTGGAGTAGCTTGCTCACATGTTAACCTTTTAAACACAGGTTCCATGCTCCCTTTGTCCCTAGGAAGAAATGAGTGAAGAAACCCAGTAGCTACTGCATCTGTGGGTGTGGATCTGTGTCAGCCTTGGGGCTGGAAAGGAGAACATGGTAATCCCAAACAAAACAACTGTGTCGCTAGCTTCAGAGGGAGGGCTGCGTGGCTGAAGGAAGCACAGGAGCGTTTCAGCAGAGGATAGCTATAAACAAAATTGTAGTCTCATTTAAAGACTTAAAACGAGGCAGTTTTGAAATTGTACAGGACTTATTTTTACACAGCATTTCGTTACTGTCTTTCCTAGGTGTTTTAGCCGACTAAGCATGGCACCAAAGCTAAGTTAGGTTGTCTTCAAACGTGTGAAACCCTCCCTCCTGAAGAGCTGAGGTCGCAAGTATAGACTATAGCACCTGGCTTGGGGGGGGGGGGGTTGTTATCAGACGTTTGCAAGGACCCAAATGGGAGTTAGTAGTGGTGGAGGCTGACATGGCAGTAACAGAGATGAGGTGAAGAAAGATGAAGAAAAACAATTTGCTTTCTGTCTTCTGCCTGCTCACCTGCGCCCCTGGCCTCACCACGCACCATACCCTACAAGGTCATATCAATCAGTGACTGGCTAGGACCTGCTAGGACCTGCTAGAACCAACCTGTGAAGACCTATGAGAAGCAAACAGTAACCTGTTGAGTCAACTAGTGAACCCCCTAGAATCAGTGGCCTAGAGTTGACTATGGATCCAGGCGGTTGTGATAAGGGGGCGTTAGCCACTAGTCTAGAGGTAGCCGCAGACCAAGAGTCAACCTCTGACCTGGACCTAGAGGCAACAGAGCATGCATTCTAGACAGCACACTGGCTTCTGCACCTTCTTCTGGGGGGGGTGAGACCAGCTGCCTTCAGCTTTCTGGAAAGAAGCCAAGGAAACCACAGATTCAAAATTCTGACCAAGAAAAGATTTTGGAAGTAGATTCCAGCCTAGTCCATGAAATAAACCCTGAGGGAGAAGCTGATGACAAGACGTCAGATTTTCAGATGCGTTAGACACGCAGCTCCATTAGTACCTCCAGAGTGTGGGCTGGAGAGATGACATCCTTGTTAGGTGGTTCACAATGACCTGTAACTTCAACTCCAGGGGTTCCACTGCCTCTGACCACTACCAGCACTACACACACATGACTTACACTCACAGATACACATATAAATGAGTTTTAAAAGATAAAACAACAACAGATCTGAGGGCCTCTGAGTCAAGAGGTCTAGCTTAAGTACCTCATCTCTTCACTTTTTACATTTTGGATCCTCTAAAGTATTTCTTCAGGAAGTAAAATGTCTATATATAATATATAATATGTAATATATATCAAAGAAGCTATAAACTTACGTTGTGGACAGTTTAACAGGGCTCCACCAGGTAGTTAATAAATTGAGGCCACAGCAACAGTAATAAAGCCATTTACAAAAATGAAGACACTGAAGGAAGCTGAAGATGAGAGTTTGCTTTAGTTTTTTTATTGATGACGATGATGGTGGTGGGTTTTTTTTTTCTTTTTTTCTTTTTTCTTTTTTCTTTGTGTGTGTGTTTGGGAGGGGGGGCGTTTCGAGACAGGCTTTCTCTAGGTAGCCTTGGCTGCAGGCTGGCCTTGGAATTACAGGTGTGCATCACCACACCCAGCTGATGATTGCTTTTTCAACAGGCTTTCTCTGTGTAGTCCTGGCAGTTCTGGAACTCACTTTGTAGACCTGGCAGGCCTTGAACTCAGAGATCCACCTGCCTTTGCCTCTCAACTGCTGGGATTAAAGGCAGGTGCCCCCACTGCATGGCAGCTTTAGCCGGTTTGTTGTTGTTGTTGTTGTTGAGACAGAATCTCACTGAGTAGCGTTGGCTCCTCTGGACCTTGCCATGGAGACTTGCCTAGCCTCAGATTTGCAGCAATCATCCAGCTTCTGCCTTGGGAGTTCTGGGATTACAGATGTATGCTACAAAGCCCAGCTGGAAGGTATGTTTTAGCAAGAGAAAAACTTTGATGTTTTTGTATTAATTTTGTAGGACTACCATAATACCACAAACGGGGTATCTTAAATAGAATTTATTCAATAGCTTATGTAACTTATAAATAAGTTACATAACTTAGGGGTGAGGTGTGGCTCAATGGTACAGTGCTTGCTTAGCATGCGCAAGAATCTGGGCTTTATCCCCGTTAGCACGAAAGAAAAAATAGGTAACCTAAATAATTTATTTTCTCACAGCTTTGGAAGCTGTGAGAAGTCCTTGATGAAAGTGCCAGCAGTTTCCTCTCATCCCCTCCCAGGAGGAAGAAACTCCTTCCTAGATTTGCAATAAAGCCACCTCCTTGCAATGTGTTCCCATGGTCTTCTGTTGGCTATCTGTCTACTGGTCCTGCCTTTGTTCTTGTAAAGACACAAATCACAATGGGTTAGGTCTTACCTCGTGACCTCATTGTACTTTAATCACCTCCTCAGAGAACCTGTGGATACTCTGGCACATTGAGGGAAAGGACTTCAACACATGAATTTGTCAGGGAAGAGTATAATGTGACCCACACTAGTTTTTCCTTTTTTTTTTAAACTAATTTTTATTTTATACTATAGATGTTTTGCCTCATGTCTGTGTACCATGTGATTGTGTGGTGCCTACAGAGGCCCGACAAGGTGTCTGTTCCCTCTCACTTCCCTAACCCCCAGACAGGGTTTCTCTGTGTAGCCTTGGCTTGATTTGTAGTCCAGGCTGGCCTCAAACTCAGTCATCCACCTGCCTCTGCCTCCCAGAGTCCTGGGATTATAGGTGTGCGCCACCACCCAAGGCTTTGTAGACCAGGTTGGCCTCGAACTCACAGAGATCAGCCTGCCTCTGCCTCTGCCTTTGCCAGTGCAGCCAGTGCTCGTAAGAGCTCTAGCCCCTTGGTTCCCCGCAAGAGATTAGTTCATTATCTTCACGGAGGGGAGCATGGTGGAACGCATGCAGAAATGGTGCTGAAAATAGCTGAAAGTACATGCTGACCCATTTGGGGGGGGGGGTTCAGGAGGAGAGGAAGAAAAGGGAGGGAGGGAGGCGGGGAGGGAAAGAGTGGGAACATGATTCTGAATCCTTAAAGCCCACACTCCAGCAAGGCCACACCTAATTCTTTTCAGCTGAGCCACTCCCTGTTGACTCCATGAGCCTGCCATTCTTATTCCCGTCACCACAAGTACTCTAGCTCTTTAACTCTAGCTGTCCTGAAACATGCTAAGCAGCCTAGGTTGTCCTCCTCTTCCTGTCACTGCACCTGCCTCAGCCTGCTGGGATTATAGGTGTTAGGAATCATGCTTGGACCCATGTTAGTATTTCTTTGTCTTGAATTATTAAAAAGCCCTTTGAATGACACTCAAGGGTCAGGTCACGTAGTCTGCTAACTATATGTGGCCTCCTTTAATGGAGTGGACTACAGTAATTATTGAAATTTTAAAAGGTTTCATTGAAATTGGATTTTAAAAATCGCATCTAAACCAGGTGTGGCGGCGCACACCTTTAATCCCAGCACTTGGGGAGGCGGAGGCAGGTGGATCTCTGTGAGTTGGAGTCCAGCCTGGTCTACAATGTGAGTTTAAGACAGCCAGGGCTGTTGGAGGGGCAGGGGAAGAGAGAGCACTCCTTGAAGATGGGGGGAAGGGGAGAGAGGCCAGGAAGGTAGGAAAAGGACAAGAGCAGGGGCAGGCCAAAGGACAAAAGGAGCCATGGAAAGAAAATGTCTGAGCCAAGTGGTGGTGCACACCTTTAATCCCAGGACTCTGGGATGCAGAGGCAGGCGGATCGCTGAGTTTGAGGCCAGCCTGGACTACAAATCAAGTCCAGGGCAGCCAAGGCTACGCAAAGAAACTGTCTCAAAAAACAAAAAACAGAAAAAAGGAAGAAAATGTCTGGTTTATATAGCGAGTAAAGAGGGAACTATGAGGATGGTTTGTCCTTTTATATGCCCTGGGGAGGGCCACGCCCCTGTGACAAGTAAGCAATGACATCACAAGTAGGCCGACTGAAACAGAATCCTAACAGGAAGCCCCGCCCTTAAGTAGAGGGCAGGATAGGCTAGCCACGCCCTGCAGCAGGACTTAATAGTTCAAGGTTAACTTTGGCTACCTACCAAGTTCAGGGCTACCCTGGCTTACACAAGACCATATCTCAAAAAATAAATAAAAAATCCTTTAGCTGTTGTAGTAGGGCGATATGGGCCTGTTCTTAGGACACATTTTTTAAAAGATGGGAGGAATAACTCCTATCGCATTAAAAGCAATTTTATTGATATTGTTTGTAATACTTCACCTAGTCAACAGCATAAAAAATAATACTTCTCAGTACTTATTGCAAGAACCTTTTCAACCTTCACCATCACAGTTATCTCAGCTTCCAATTTTGCTTTCTGACTTCAATTTTCTTCTCACTGTCTCTGTGTGAACTGGCAGTAATCTTTGCATTGTGAAAGCCAGAACTGTCTCTAAATGTGTTCTCTTATTTATTTATTTATTTATTTTGGTTTTTTGAGACAGGGTTTCCTTGTGTAGCTTTGGCTATCCTGAACTCACTTTGTAGACCAGGCTGGCCTCGAACTCACAGCGATCCACCTGCCTCTGCCTCCCAAGTGCTTCTCAGTACACCACCACCACCCAGCATGTTCTCTTTTTATAACTGTGCCAGTCTCTGTTTCTCACTAACTGCAGGATTCAACTGACAGTCAAACAGATGTAATCCCGAAGAATTCCATGTAATGTGGCCCTTGACTGGTATGTGGGGATGTGTCAATGCACTTGAAATTAGTTATTACTTTAGCAGTTACTATACTTGTTTGTTTTATTTTTTTGTCGATGTTATTGTCATTTTAGGTTTTTGGGGTGTTTTTTTTTTTCGAGACAGGGTTTCTCAGTGTAGCCCTGGCTGTCCTGGACTTGCTTTGTAGACTAGGCTGGCCTCGAACTCACAGGGATCTGCCTGCCTCAGCCTCCCGAGTGCTGGGATGACATTCTTTTAAACACTAAAAAAAAAAAAAAAAAAAATACTTATTTAGTGTTAGGAATCATAAAGTGGTAGGAGGGTACATGACTACCGCAACTTTTCAGAAATTGGTTCTCTCCTTGGTGTGGAACTTGGGGATTGAACTCAGGTCTTCAGACTGAGCATTGATATCTTAGCATTGATATTTTTATGGGCAGACATTTATTAGAATTTGAAAACTGTACTCTTATAAGTGTAACATAAGAACTGATAGCCTAAAGGAATTGAGCAGTAGTGACCAGAAGGCCACGGTGTTCTAGGAGATAAATTACAGTTGTCACTTTCACTTTTCCTAATATAGTTTAACCATATTAAAGTATCAAAAATGTTAGACCAAGAAAAATGCTATGCTGATCACATTACTTTCTAAAAATCTATATAAGTATTAAGAAATACAAATTATTCTGTAAGCATGGGATGTTATGAAGCAAATCAAGATGTAGTGTGTTTCCCTACAAAATAAACCAAATTCATATGTTCAACACTGGAGGGGGGCACATGGCAGGGAGCAGAATATCATTATGTAGCCCTGGTTGGCCTGGAACTATCTATGTAGACCAGGCTGGGTTCTATCTCATGGAGAGCTGGCTGCCTCTGCCTCTGGAGTACTAGGATTTAAAGCTTATACCACCATGCTCAGCCATGTGTTCTGTCTTTAACAGGAAGCCTTACCCAACAGGCTAAAATCCAAAGAGCAGACTCAAAGTGTCCCCAATTTACACATTTTAATACGAGAATTGCTGCACAAACCACTGGTGCTTTCATCTCAGGGAGATATTGGTGGTTTAATACCACATTCCAGGGCTGGAGAGATGGCTCAGAGTTTAGGAGCACTTACTGCTCTTCCAAAGGTCATGAGTTCAAATCCCAGCAACCATATGTTGGCTCACAAACATCTATAATGAGATCTGTATACATAATAAATAAATCTTTAAAAAATAATAATAATAATACCACATTCCAAGACTGACCATGGCCAGGGGCACAGTGGACTTGGGAGCCCAAATGTGATGGCGGCCTGTTTCTGAGGCAGGCTTTTTATAAGAAAAACTACAACCAAGTAACCAGGTGGGAAGCAAGGGGGAGGGAGCATCCTGTCATTTTGACTAGCTAAACACAAGAAAAGTTGCTTTTGCTCTGAGCACAATGTCCAGGTAGCTAGGCAAAGCACTCTCAGTTGATTGGCTAGGATATAAGCTTGGGGATTATTCAGCTCCCCACCATTCCAGGAGAAAGGAGCCTAGTGGGGGTGTTGTGGTTTTGTTTATGTGGTACATAACTCATTAATTCAAACAGAATATCCAACAAGTATTGAATTGTAAGTAAAAGGCTATTCAAGCTCCCCGGCAGGCAGAGCCCGAGAACCTGGACTTAATTTTACTTATGATCAAAATGGACACCCAGAGGCAAAATGGCTTCTGATAGGCTAAAAGTGACAGCAGCTATAGGGGAGCCACAGTTGTGCTAGGAACTAAAGTAGGTCTCAATGGAGAGGCTACAGCGTTTAAGCAGGATAAGCAGGTTGCAACACTGACCGTGTTGACGACAAAATGAAAACCCTGAAGAACAGTAGATGTTAAGGTCTTTTTAGTGTTGAAATACTGTTGGTTGTTATTACTTTGTGAGGTAGGAGGGATTTGAAGAATTTACCACAGGGGCCTCTGCATGCTGGGAAACTGCTGTGCTACTGACCTATGTCCACAGAACTCACTCTGTAGCCTAGGCTGCTTGGCATCTTCCTGCCACAGCCTCCCTCATGTGTCTGTATGCCTAGGCCACCACATCCAGTGAACTTGGCTCTCTCTCTCTCTCTCTCTCTCTCTCTCTCTCTCTCTCTCTCTCTCTCTCTGTTTCTCTTTTTGAGATAGGATTTCTCTGTGTAGCCTTGGCTGTTCTGGACTCACCAGGCCTGGCTGAGATCTGCATTTTTATTTTTATTTCCCTCCCCCCAGTGGTTGACCTTTCTAAGAACATTTATTTATTGCAAGTGGAGTTGTATGTGTATGCACATGCCAACAGCATACATGTGGAGGTCCAGAGACAACTTTGGGAAGTTGATTCTCTCTCTCCACTGAGTGGGTTCTGAGCATCAAACTTGCGTCATCAGGCATAGCAGCAATCTCAATGTATCAAACCATTTATCACTTAAAAGGTGAGATACAAATTCTTAGAAAACTTTATTAAGCCTATGAAGATGTTTTGACATAATATCTCTAGCGGACAAGATAAGACGTGAGAACACTGTGACATAATCAGTAATTTTTGTGTTTGTCGTCTAAACAGTTCTTCCTATTTAGACTGTGACCTTTCTAAGGGAGAGACCGGTGGCAGCTACAATTTTATCACCACTAATGCCTAGCAGAATACCGTGTTCACATTCATTTTTACTAACAAACTGAGTAAGCAAATCCTTTCATTATCTAAAACCTCAAGTCGAAGCTGGAATTCTTACACTTACGCCTTTGGGTCTTTATGTATTGAAATATCTGTGTGCCTTCTGAGGATTGGGGTTTTGCTTACAGACATGGAACATTGTGGAAGTATGATAAATGTACAAGATTTCACCAATACAAACAGGTCTGTTTCATTCATCAGTGTGTTGCAGTTACACTGGGCTGTCTAGTAAATATCTGTTAGAAAAACATAACTTAGAAACCTGGCTACTGGCAGGTATTAGTTCAGAAGCTCTAGCCTGCTAGCCAATCGGATCTGCCTCTAGGTTGCTTAGCAACCTCTGACATCATCATCTGCGGCCAGCCACCAGGTGTGTGCCAGAGGCACCTGATATAAAGGACCAACCAACCGCTTCTCTCTCTCTGTCTCTCTCTCTCTGTCTCTCTCTCTCTGTCTCTCTGTCTCTCTCTCTCTGTCTCTCTCTCTCTCCTTTCTCTTTCCTCTCCCTTCTCCTCCCCTCCCCTCCTCTCTCCCTGTCTCTCTCTCCCCCTTCCCCTCCCCCCTTCTTAACTCTCTCTTGCACTCTCTCCAAGCAGCATCCCCTTTTTCTTTTTCTCTCCCTCTCCCACTGTCTCTCTGTCTCAGTCTCTCTCTATACCCTCATGGCCCACTCGGGCCTTAACTCCTCTCCCCTAACCTCCCTTCAAATAAATCTCTCCATATCAGATCAGTTGTGTGGCATTTTTGTTTGTTTTGTTTTTCGAGGCAGGGTTTCTCTGTGTACCTTGGCTGTCCTAGACTCATTTTTTTTTTTTTTTTTGGTTTTTTGAGACAGGGTTTCTCTGTGTAACCTTGGCCATCCTGGACTCACTTTGTAGACCAGGCTGGCCTTGAACTCACAGCGATCCGCCTGCCTCTGCCTCCCGAGTGCTGGGATTAAAGGCGTGGGCCACCACACCCAGCCTTAGACTCATTTTGTAGACCAGGCTGGTCTGGAACTTACAGCCATCCACCTGCCTCTGCCTCCTGAGTGCTGGAATTAAAGGCGTGGGCCACCATGCCGGGCTGGCATCTTATTCTTAGTGATAATAGCAGAAATAGCTAAAATCCAGTGTGAAAAGTTTGCTTTTGTCTCTTGGATTCAGAATTAAATTCAGCAGAGGAAGCATAGTTACGAATGGGTTTTTGTTTTTGTAAGTACTAGGGTTGAACCCAGGACTTTGCATATGCTAACACACTCCTGAAAGACATATACCATATACATACATACATACATACATACATACATACATACACATATACATACATACATACATATATACATATACATACATACATACATACATACATATATATACTAATATTACAGCAAGATAGCTCAGTTCCACAGATATGGAGTGGGGGGAGGAGAAGAGAGACAAGTTGGAAACAAGTGAAGCTCATAGGAGAAAATAGCTCCTCTGAAGGGAGCCACATGCCTTGACACTCATGGCAGCCGCATGAGGAAGCAGCCTAAAATTAGCAGGATGGGCAAGCCCGGGAGGGAAAGCCAGGCAGCCTTCTCCACCCTCAACAAGTGAGGAGTCCCGGAGGAACCCCTTTAATCTCTCCATCCTCCGCTGGTGACAGGTAAGGCCCCCACTGGGGGTAAATCCACCTCCCTCCCTCCCTCCCTCCTCTCCCCCCCCCACACACCCACCCCCGTTCTTCCCTTCTGTTGTGGCTCCTTTGCTTTGTTTTTGAGACAGGGTCTCACTCTATAGCCCAGGCTGACCACAAATTTTCCATCTGCTTGCCTCAGCCTCCTAGGTGTGGTTAGCATGTCCAGAAAAAAAAAAAAAGCTGGAGGGAGAAGAAGGGGGTTTCTCAAGAGGCGATGCAGAGAAGTGAAAGATTTGCTATTACCAATGAATAATGTTTCCAATAATCTGGTAATTAAGAGACCCATAATAGGCTGGGCGGTGGTGGCACAGGCCTTTAATCCCAGCACTCAGGCAGGTGGATCTTTGTGAGTTCCAGGACAGTCAAGGCTACACTAAGAAACTTCCTACCCGTCCTTACCCAGTATATTCACCCAAAGCACCCACTTCCACATGACTGAATTAGGGCTCTTTAGCATGTGCTTTCTTCGAGTGCTAAAATACCTAAGAAAGTCTGTGAAACCTGTGGAAGGAGGCCTGGGGAAGGTGCCACTGGTGGCTTAGAGAAAGGGATGAGGTAATGCAGAGCCAGAAAGATTAAACATGGTACAGACAAGACTGGTGAGGCAGCAGGGGGCTTTTTCTATGCCTGAAATACAGAGTAGTTGAGCTCACTGAGAACAGATGGCATGGGCTGGCGAGATGGCTAATGGTTAAGAGCACTGTGTGCTCTTCCAAAGGATCCAGGTTCAATTCCCAGCACCCACATGGCAGCTTAAAACTGGAACCCCAGTTCCAACGGATCTGATACCCTCAGACCAATGCACATAAAATAAAATTAAATAAAAATGTTTAAAAAGCTAAAAGGAGAACAGATGACAGAATCCTGGAAAGAGCTAGAATTTTATCTGTGTTATTTCATAAAGAATTGGTAGTCAGGCGTTGATTGCTACTGTAATTAATAGCTCCAGCACTTGGGAGATGGACATAGGAGAAACAGGAGTTCAAGTCAGCTTTGGCAAATTTGAAGTCAGCCTGCACTAGGTGAGACCATGTCAAAAAGGAATGAATGAATGAATGAATGAATGAATGGTAAACCATTCTCAGTCAGGATAGTAACCTATCACTAGCTGGCTGGCTGGCTGGTTTTGAGACAAGGTCTCACCACATGGCTCATATTAGCCTCAGACTCTTGTTCCTTCCACCTCAGCCTCCCAGGCCCTGGGAATAGATATGCCCACCACACCCAGTGTCCACTCTTTGCTCTTATTACAGCTGCAGTGATGGCAGTGGAGATCTAACCCAGGTCTCCCGCACGTTAGGCTCATCGCTGAGCTGGACCCCCCAGCCCCTCTCCATTGAGCCATAACTTTCTGGAATTTATTTACATATGTCTTATTTCTTTTTTAGAAGTTATAAACCTCTATGGAGAACCAGGCATGGTGGCGCACGCCTTTAATCCCAGCACTTGGGAGGCAGAGGCAGGCGGACCGCTGTGGGTTCGAGGCCAGCCTGGACTACAAAGTGAGTTCAGGACAGTCAAAGCTACACAGAGAAACCCTGTCTCGAAAAACCAAACCAAACCAAACCAAACAAAACAAAAAAACAAACAAACCCTCTATGGATACTAACCCTTTTGGGGGGGTGTTTTTTGGTTTGGTTTGGTTTGGTTTGGTTTTTTTGAGACAGAGTCTCTTTGTGCAGTCTTGGCTGTCTTGGACTCATTTCGTAGAACTCACAGCGATGCCTGCCTCTGCCTCCCCAGTGCGGGGATTAAAGGCGTGTGCCACCCCACCCAGCTCTGGATGTTAAAACTTTCCAGAGATGGTGAAAAGAAAAGGGTCTTCTAGCCTTAGTCCGAAGGGATTGTACAAAGGAATAACAGAGACTCGGAACTAAAACAATAATGGGATATAATGCACATACAATACATCACCTATTTAGAGTATTCATTTCAGTGGATTTGAAAGTACTTACAGGATTGTGCAAACTGCAACCACTGTTAAGCAATTTTAGAACATTACACCATTACACACACACACACACACACACACACACACACACACACACTCACTCACTCACTCACACACACACACCCCTAGCCCTCTAGGCTTCTTTCCCTCCACTATCCTATGAGCCACAGTCCCGGGCAACCAGTGACTTATTCTCTGTTTCTGTAGATTTGTCTAATTCTGGGCTTTTCATGTAAGTAGAATCCTGATCTGTAGTATTTTGTGGGGTTTCCCCTTCTTTTTAAGATAATTAAATGTGTAGCAAGAGTAAAGGAACCCTCCGAGGTTGCCATTACCTCCACTGTACACTCCAATGAACACCCACAGCCATTCCTTTAAGCTCTGAAAGAAGCCCAGTGTTGTATGTTTTCCACCAATGCTGTGTAGTCATGATGACTTTTAGTTTTTTATTTTATATGTATGTATGGGTATTTTGCTAGCATGTATGCTTGTATATCACATGTTTACAGTGCCTGAGGAAGCCAGAAGAGGGTATTAAATCCCTTGGAACTGGAGTTACAAATGGTTGTTAGCTTCCATGTGGGCACTGGGAATCAAACCCAGGTCCTTTGGAAGAGCAGTCGGTGCTCTTACCTCCTGGGCCATCTCCCAGCCCTGATGAGGATTTGTATTTAAGGATAGTCTCAAATAAGACCCGATGTAACGATGCGTATCTGTTTAGGACGTCACTGGAGAGCACATAGGTGTACATTCTGTCTGTTTATTTTCCAAGTCAGGGTTTCTTTCTCCATGTAGCTCTGGCTGTCCTGGAACTGTAGACGAGGCTGACCTTCATCCCTGCAATCTGCCTGCCCCTGCCTCCCGAGTGCTGAGATTAAGGTCGTGCACCATCCCTGCCTGGCTTGCTTATACATCCTGTGAGTAAGTGAACCATAATGAGGGTAGTGAGTCTAGACTATGTCTGGTAAGTATTAGCATCTTTTTTGTTGTTGTTGTTTCTTTGTTTGTTTTTTGAGACAGGGTTTCTCTGTGGAGCCTTGGCTGTCCTGGACTTACTTTGTAGACCAGGCTAGCCTTGAACTCACAGAGATCCACCTGATTACAGGCGTGCACTTCCGTGCCTGGCTTCTTTCCTTCTACTTTCAATGTTAGACATCTAATTATAACATAAAACTTACAGAAGAGATTCGAAGACAGCCTTAACATAGCAGAGTGCTTTAAACAGACTACTCAATAAGTAAGTGTTTTTAAAAATGGGAACAGGGATACAGTTGTGGATATGCATATAATACAGCAATGACATTGTCTCATAAAAGCTGTGGAAGTAGTTTTGTGTTTCTGGACCAGGATGTGCCAATTGTAAAGTCAAGTTTGAACTAACATCAAGTAATAACTGACTTACTTTCTTGAGTCCTCAATTTATCTGCAGTTCTAGATTAGGGATGGTGATAGTGGGGGCCGGGGGTAGGGTGGAGAAATGGCTCCATGGTAAGAGTTCCTGCTGTAGAAGCGTGACGCAATGAGTTCAGATCCCAACGCTGTGTCAGAGGCTGTGTCTGAGTGCCTGTAACCCTAGCACTGTGGGCGTGGAGGCAGGAGGATGGTTGGCACTCTCTGGCCAGCATCCAGCTCCCGGTTCAGCAATAGACTCTGTTTCAAAGGGACAAGGCAAAGAGTGATAGAGCAGAACACACAGTTGGCACAGTCCTACACATCCTCACATGTACCTGCATATGGAGAACACACACACACACACACACACACACACACACACACACACACACACACACACTGGAGAGAAAGGAAATAATAATATAGGATTGTACTATATAAAATGCCATGTCCATTGTTTATGCTGGGGAATCATTTTATGGCAAGGTCTCCCAGACACACCTGCCTTGGAGGTGTTTATTTCATGCTAAATATGACACACTGAATTACAGGGCTGAGCTACGGGGAAGTCTACTTTGTTTACTGCCACAGACCTTGAAGCTTATAATTGCCTTGATGAAATTAACAGGTTCCACTGTTTGGCCTTCAGCGTTCCAACTCAGACTCTGAAACATTGTTTTCCTCCCCAAAATTGTCAGAGTAATTTATTTCATTACTAAAGATTTAACCCCAGGCCTTATGTCTGTGTATTCCACTAGCCAGAATTACAATTTGTTAATTTACCACACCACCACCCCGCCTCTGGTTTTTCAAGACAGGGTTTCTCTGTGTAATATCACTAGCTGTCCTGGGACTCTCTTTGTAGACCAGGCTGGCCTCCAACTCACCGAGATCCACCTACCTCCCGAGTTCAGGGATCTGTGCACCACCATGCCCAGCTCTCTCTCTCTTTTGGAGACAGAACCTCACTAGGTAGCCCTGGCTGGCCTGAACTCACTTGAATTCACAGAGCTCCTCCTGTCTCTGTTTCCTGAATGCTAGAATTAAACACAAGTGCCGCCACACCCCAATCTATTAATTTTCAAAGAGACAAGAAAGCTTTAAAAATGAACCAATTGCCATGACTCCTGGCTTTAGAAGCTTTAAAAAAGTTCAGCTAGGGTTGAGATGGCTTGGTAAAGTGCTTGTGGAGCCAGCATGAAAATCTGAGTTCTGATAGGCGGTAACTACCTAAGAAGCCAGGCATAGCATATGTATGGTGTGTGGGAGGAGGAGGGCAGGGTAAGTGGAGACAGGAGGAGAGCTGGGACTTGCTGCCAGCTAGTCTAGATGATCAATGAGCAGCAGGTGCAATGAAAGAATAAGACGAACAGTGAAAGGAAAAGACACCCTACGTAGACTTGCCTCGCCACTGAAAACACATCTTAACACACGCGCGCACACACACACACACACACACACACACACACACACACACACACACAGAGAGAGAGAGAGAGAGAGAGAGAGAGAGAGAGAGAGAGAGACAGACAGACAGACAGACAGACAGACAGACAGAGATAGAAACAGAGACACACACTACAGCCAATGCTTACTGAACTCCAGAATTTTAAAAAATAAAACAGGGTTTTCTATATGTACCTTTACGCTCACTACTGTGGAGGCAGAGAAAGGCAGATCGCTCTATAAGAGCTAGCCTTGCCTAACTCACGAATTCTGGGTTAGCCAGAGCTACATAGTAAGACTCTGTCTTGAAAAACAAAAACAACAACAACAACAACAACAAAACAAACAAACAAAAAAACCTGAACCCCCAATGATTACAGTGGAAAAATTGTGCTACTTATAGATTACTGCATTTTAAAAATGTTATTCTGGAAACAAAACCTAGGGTTCATGCAGACCAACCATGGCTTGACCACTGGACTATATCCTCAGTCCCATTTTTATTGATTGATTGATTGATTTTGGTTTTTCGAGACAGGATTTCTCTGTGTAACAGCCCTGGCTGTTCTGGACTCACTTTGAGGACCAGGCTGGCCTCAAAGTCACAGAAATCTACCTCTGCTGGGATTAAATGTGTGCACCACCATGCCCAATTTTTAAAAAAAAGACAATAAGTCTCTTTTGTCTGGGAAATAAAAATGAAACAGATTTTTAGTCTAGGACATCTGCTCCCCAACTTGAAACAGAATAATTTTTCTAAGACACTTACGTGTGAATTAGCTTCAGAGATGGGCAAATGAAACTGTCCACAGATGAAGAGGTGCTCCCAGTGATACCGGAATCATGTCACTGAGTGCATGCGGACACAGCTCATGGAAACTTGAAGATACACAATGGCCTACGTAAATAATAACTTCATATTCAGATGGTTTCTAGCATTGAATTACATGTAGATGCAAGTTAATGTCCTCTCTACGTGGCAGTTCGCTGTGGTAAAGCATGTGCATTAGGAAAGATCTGCTGACAGGATTCTGATGAGAAATAGATTTTTTTTAAAAAAAGGAATCATTTTTCAAATAAAACATTTTTTTTTTTTTTTTGGAACAAAGCAGGATTCTGATAAGAAATAGATTGTTTGTTTGTTTTGGTTTTTTGAGACAAGGTTTCTCTGTGTATCCTTGGCTGTCCTGGACTCACTTTGTAGATCAGGCTGGCCTCGAACTTACAACGATCTGCCTGCTTCTGCCTGTTGGGATTAAAGGTGGATGCCACCACCGCCTGGCAGGAAATATATATATATTTTTAAAATGAATAATTAGTTCAAATAAAACATTTTTTTTTGTTTGGTTTTTGGGACAAGATTTCTCTGTATAGCCCTGGCTGTTCTGGAACTCACTGTGTAGACCAGGCTGGCCTGTAACTCAGAGATCCACTCTGCCTCCAGAGTGCTGGGATTAAAGGCGTGTGCTACTACCACCCAGCAGCTCTAATAATAGTCTTTTTTATTTGTTTTGTGTTTTTTGAGACAGGGTTTCTCTGTGTAGCCTTGGCTGTCCTAGACTCACTTTGTATACCAGGCTGGCCTCGAACTCACAGTGATCCACCTGCCTCTGTCTCCCTAGTGCAATAGTCTATTTTTTTTAATTCACTTTAAAAAATTCACCTTACAGCCTAATCGAAGCCCCTCTCTCCTTCCAGTGCCACCCTCACATCCCTCCCCATCCCCTTATCCTCACAGAAGGGGAGCGCCCTCCCCCCAAGGGTCCAGCCTACTCTGGTACATCAAGTTGTAACAGGACTAGGTGCATCCTCTCCCAATGAGGCCAGACAAGGCAGCCCAGCTACAGGAAAGGGATCTAAAGGCAGGGAGCAGAGTCAGAGACAGCCCCACTCTAATTATTAGGGGATTCACAGGATGACCAAGCTGTACATCTTCTACATATGTGTAAGGGGCCTAGGTCCAGCCTATGCATGCTGTTTGGTTGGTGGTTCTGTCTCTGTGAGATCCCATGGATCCAGCTTAGTTTACTCTGTAGGTCTTCTTGTGGTGTCCTTGATCTCTCTGGCTCCCTCAATCCTTCCCCCCACTCTTGCACAAGACTCTCCACGCTCCTCCCTATTGTTTGGCTGTGGGTCTCTGCATCTGTTTCCATCAGCTGCTGGATAAAGCCTCTCAGAAGACAGTTATACTGGGCTCCGGTCTGCAAGCATAGCAGATTATCGTTAATAGTTTCAGGGGTTGGCTCTCTCCCATGGGGTGCGTTCTCAAGTTGGGCTATCCATTGGTTGGTCATTTCTTCAATCTCTGCTCCATCTTTATCCCTACACATTTCATAGGCAGGACAAATTTTGGGTCTAAAGTTTTGTGGGTTGGTTAGTGTCCCCTCCCTTCACTGGAAGTCCCACCTGGCTACAGGAGGTGGCCTCTGCAGGCTCTATAACCCTCTGCTGGTAGGAGTCTCAGCTAGGGCCACCCCCATAGAGTCCTGGAAGGTTCCCCTGTCCCCCCCCCCCGCCCCCACCACTGATTTCCATTCTCTCTCCCAGCCTCCCCTCCCCCACTCCTGATCCCCACCCTTGTTCCCCTCCCTATCTGTCTCCCTCTCAATTCCCTCTCTAGTAATAGTCTTAAAACACCACTGTATTGTACTTGACATCTGACCCGGGTGACGTCCATTGCCTTTTAGGACATTTATTGAGTAGATCTATATCTCATTTATCTTGTTCCACAGGAGGCATTAATAAGCATTAATTTTTGGACAACTCAGGACCTTGAAAAGATATCTCCCCACTTTCCCAGGTTTCTCCCCTATAAATCATTTCAAGAAGATCTATAGTTGTGAAGAATAGTTGTGATCCTATGTTGAGTGCTACACTTAGACCAACATCCTTTATTTAGATTAAATGAGAAAAAAGATATTCACTAATACCGCCAATGATTATTTTCTTGTCATAATGCACATACCATAGACTGATACGCTGCTCTGATATTTGTCACCACTCTATTTGGCTGCACAGGTCTTGTTTGATACCTGGCCTGTCAGATCAAATTATAATTTAAAGGCTTTAGCTATGTTTAGCCCCTTGGCAGTGGGTCAGTTGACAATCCAGATTTCAGAAGCAGATGTTTCCGGAGCACCGTAACTAGATAGGAGCATTTTTCCGTTTATCATCTGCGTGCGTCTAAGCTTGGTTGATCGCCATTGGTATTCTGCACAAGTTTTAAGTCACCTCACTCACCTCTTTCGTGGACAGTTCCCCATGTTATAGAAGCTCATCACTCTTGGCACTAATTGGCATTCTTGTTGTCAGCCTCAGGAAAGACGCCAAGGCCTGAATCTCTCTGGAAACCCGAACTGCAGCAGGGCCTGAGTCATCAGTCTAGGTGGCCCATTCAGCCTTTGGCCTTTCTTTAAGTTTATGGCTCAGCACAACAGCGTGAGCTTCACTACCTGTGACTTTACATAGCAGACCAGATGGTGTTTACCTCACTTTCTGTTTCTGTTTTTGCTTTAACAATTTGAATGGTAAAGTCTTGCTATATAGTCATGGCTAGCCCGGAACTCACATTGTAGCCCAGACAGCCCCAGAACTTGTGGAGATCCTCTTGCCTCTGCTTCCAGAGTGCTGGGACTGCAGGTATGCACTGATAACACCTGGTTTAAGATACATTTTTAAAATAAGAGTAGCAGTGCTTAACATTTGCTGCTCACTTTCAAGGAACCAAGCATTGATATGAATATTAATAATTTTCACAATATTCCCCTCCTCCCTTTCTAAGATGTATTTATTTTTATGTTATACAAGTGCCCTATCGGCATGTACACCCGAAGAGGGCACCAGCTTTCATTATAGATGGTTGTGAGGCACCATGTGGTTGCTGGGAATTGAACTCAGGACCTCTGGAAGAGAAGCCAGTGCTCTTAACCTCTGAGCCGTCTCCAGCCCCTCAATTCCCTCTTTAAAGTGGTGTATTTATTTATTAACTTTTTGGCTTACTTACTTGTTTACCCAGGGTCTCGATGTGCTTCCCAGACTAGTCTCCAGCTCTAGGTTCAAATAATCCTCCCACCCCAGTCTCTGGAACACTGGGAATTTAGGGGTACACCATTGTACCTGGCCAACTGAAGCATAAAGAGACTCAACAACTTGCTAGAAGTTTCTCAGACAGGAAGTAGTAACATTAGAATCTGATCCTAAATACAATTACATTCTGCCTAATTATAGCATTTGATCTCTTCTTTTACATCTTCCTATGTGCTTTGATATCTTTGTGCGTGTGTGTGTGTGTGTGTGTGATGCACAGCTGTGCAAGTGTGAGTTCCTGTGTGTGCATGTTCATGTGGAGAGCAGTGGATAACTTCGGCTGGTGTTCCTCAAGCACTGTCTGCCTTATCTTTGGGACAAGTTCTCTCCCTGACCTGGAACTTGCCCAGTAGGCTATGCTGACCAGGGAGCCCAGGGATCTGCTTGTCTCTGCACTCCCCACATTGGGATTACAAATCCACACTATCATGGTTTCTGGGGCAGGGGGAGTTTTCTGAGCTAGGAACAGTGGCTCACACCTTTAATCACTGCATTTGGGAGGCAGAGGTAGGCAAATCTCTATGATTTAGAGGCCAGCCTGGTCTACAGAGTGAGTCGCTGCTCTGATGGCCCAGAGACAGTAAAGCACCTGGATTGTGAGGACTTGGGAGAACTTTGGAGGTAGTTAGTAGCCACCATGATCCAACAAAATTACCGGGTGTCTTCTCCTTGCTGTTCTAACTCCTCTAAGGTTCCCCCAATCCCGAACAGATTCTTCCGTGTACCACTAACAAGTGGGATGCCTCTGAAAGGTGGCTTACCAGCAGAGAGAAGAGCTTAGCTTTGGCGTCCGGCAGACCACGGGGTGAATCATGGCCCTGTATGGCTTTTGTACAAATTTCGTCTCTGATCTTTGGTTTCCTCCTCTATAAAAAGAAGATAATGACACAGCACATCTTAAGCGATCTTTTTCAGACACTTGTATCTGCAAAAATCACAGAGGCATGTAATTTTTTTTCTCAGGTTCATCCTCCATAAAATAGGGATAATGATCCAGACTTCCTGAGTTGTCTTAAGTCATTATATTAACTACAGTAAAAAAAGCAAAGCTTGGCTCCTGGGCTGGGATCACAGCGTCACTTACAGAGCTAGGGAATCATTCCAACTTATCTGCATTGTAAAAAGTAAAGCCAAAAGTCAGCAACAAAGCATTGAAAGCTGGAGTTAAATTAGTGTATATTATGTAAGTTTTAAATATATTCTTTGCTGCTGGTAAAATGGAAAGCTTGGCGGGGACCTATAGCTGGGCTTCCCCAAACCAAGGCATGGGAGTGGACGGAGTTGCCCTCTTAGGGTGAAGAGGTATAAAGCCCAAGAGAAGCAAAAAACAAGAAGCCAACAGAAAAATATCATATCTTTGTTGGGTAGAGCGAAATCAAGGGAAAACACAAAATAAAGGCTGTGGAAAGGTGTTCACGAAAAGTGGACACAGCAAAGGTGTGAAGGGCCCCATGGGAGACATCTCAGAAAGAGACCTTGAGCAAGATGGACATCTAACAGCGCCACGCCTATTCCAAAAGCAAGGGCTCTCCTCTGATGATCCCACACAGTGAGCACACACTGAGCCAGCAGCCCATGTGCTCCCCTACTTTGTGACGAGCACACAGTGAAGATCCAGTCGCTTTGAGCTCCCTCCTTCATTTGACTTAATTCCTCATAGCATCTATGGGTTAAATACCCTGACCATCAGTGGTAACATAGCCACCATCAGAGATTTTAGGCCATTTGATCTCTTGTACCATGTAGGAAGTGTGCTAAGCAAATATGTATTGAATGAAGAGAATAATTTAGGACAACTTAATAGTGTGTGCTTCATTTTCATGGCCTGCCACAGGCAAACATTTGTTAACCTAATTGCTTCATCATAGGCCTTGACAATTTAATTGTGTGCTTAACATTTTTCATGGGAAAGCCAGGCATAGTGGCGCCCACCTTTAATTTCAGTGCTTGGGAGGCAGATCCAGGCGGATCTCTGAATTCCAGGCCAGACACTGTCTCCAAAAAAAAAAAAAAAAAATTGTTGGGGGAGGAGGCTAGAAACATGGCTCAGCTGCTAAGACTGTTTACCGGGGTAGGCATGGTGGCGCACGCCTTTAATCCCAGTACTTGGATGGCAGAGGCAGGTGGACCTCTGTGAGTTGGAGGACAGCCTGGTCTACAAAGGGAGTCCAGGACAGCCAGGGCTATTCAGAGAAATCTTGTCTCAAACAAAAAGTGTTTACTACTTCGCCAAAAGACTCACTGACTGTTCCCAGAGCCCACACTGAGTGGCTCAGAATCACAATGTAACGCCAGCTTCAGGGGAGTCCAGTGCTCTCTTCTGGCCTTTGCAGGCACATATGTGTGTATATACACACAAACACGTGTGCGCACGCGCACACACACACACAAATATAAATACGCCTATTTTTTTTTAAATGGCCTGATTTTCTTTCTTTCTTTTTTCTTTGTTTTAGTTTTTCAAGACAAGGTTTCTCTGTGTAGCCTTGGCTGTCCTGGACTCACTTTGTAGACCAGGCTGGCCTCAAACTCACAGGGATCTGCCTGCCTTTGCCTCCCAAGACCTGGGATCAAAGGTGTGTACCACCACGCCCACCCATGGGTCTGATTTTCAAGAAATTTGCCTAGGTATATAAACGAAAGTTTGCTGCTGCAATGTAAGAAGAGCAGGGAAAGGTAGCAAATGCGCTGAGGAGCTGGAGGCAGACGGACAAGGAATTCAAAGCAGCAGGCCCCCACGAGTTGTTTAATTCTGTTGTAAGTAAAAGAAACAGCAAGCAAAGGAATAAGTAAAGAAGGGAATGCTGCTGGAGTTTTCATTGAAGACAGAATTTGTGCAGAAGAATGGTAGATGAGACCTATTGTCACAGGACCAGGATGATCACATTTCTAATAATACCAAGGCCTTTAGATGCATAACAAATTTCACACGCATGTAAGGACACAGCGTGGTTATCTCAATAACTGTTTTTTTCTCTTTACTCTTTATTAGAACCATACAATAGTGTCAGGTGGGTAACAAATAGATTTATCTCCCGTTCACTGTACACTGTGCTGTTTCTGTGTTTAAAGCACTCTGCACCGTTGTCTATTTACGTGTCCCTGTTAGTGACACTAGTGGCACTGTTAGTGACCCACATTATGAACTGAAGTTCACTGCCTACGATAGAAGACGAAGGAGCTCCACACGAGCACATATAGTGATTACCTTGAGGCAGGAGACTTTGTTTAGACTAGGCTTTAAATAGCCCATCCTTGACTTGGAACAAAGAGCAGCTTGGAGATGAACAAGCAGAACAAAGCGTTTTTTTTTTTGTTGTTGTTGTTGTTGTTGTTTTTGTTGTTGTTGTTGTTTTTTTTTTTAAGGTCTTCCTCCATTCAGGTACTTGACAGGGAGTTTACCATGTCCAGAAAACACCAAATGGATAGACCCAGATGCAGGTAAAGATGTGAGCTTCGATCAGTGGTTCTCATCCTGTGGGCCGAGACTCCTTTGGGGACAGAACAACCTTTTCACAGGGGTCACATGTCAGATACCCTGCATATCAGATATTTATATTACAATTCATAACAGTAGCAAAATCACAGTGATGAAGTAGCCGTGAAAATGATTTTATGGTTGGAGCCATCAGAACATGAGGAACTATTATTATTAAAGTGTTCTTAGTATTAAAGGGTCCAAGCATCAGGAAGGTTAAGAACCACTGGTTAGATAAGGATATAAAATACAGACTCCCTTGGCATTTTTCATAGCGTTTATTCTCCAACTCTTGTCTTTATGTTCTTCCCTTTTTAGCAACAAACATCCCATTTGGCACATTTACTAATTTCATAATAAATTCCATATAATAAGATGATTGTTTTCTTAGAAACACATCTGATTCTTTACTATTTCAGTTTATTTATTTATGGCTTTTGTTTGGTTGGTTGTTTTTGTTTTGTTTTGTTTTGTTTTTGAATCAGGGTTTCTCTTGTAAGAGGCCTGGATATCCTGGGACTCACTTTGTAGACCAGGCTGGCTTTGAACTCACAGCGATCATCCTGCCTCTGCCTCCTTAGTGCTGGGATTACAGACGTGTGCCCCATACTGCTGAGTTTAAATTAATTTTATTAAGGTGTGTGTGTTATACTATTTTTCTCTGTTCTCTTCCTGTTTCTGTAAAATAAACACCAAGTTCATAGGAGCAAAGTAATAATTTTCACAACTTCTTTGCCTATGAAAACATAAAAGTCTTCCTTTGTCTTATTTTTGACTCTCTATACTAACCTGGATAATTACCCTTTGTGACTAGACAGTGGAAGCCAAGGAAAAGAGAATACATTCTAAGCTAGAAGACATAAGCTGTGCATCCCACTGGTTGGGTTACTTTAGGAAAGCCACATTTCTTTACCTGCCCCAGTATATGTAGATAACATCCATTCCTAGCATATGCAGATAACATTAAGCCATGAGATTGCTGGAAATTAAAGGAAAGTAATTCTCAGAGTTTAGAAACCTTGGCTCCTGTAGGGTGGCAGTGGTCCACGCCTGTAATCCCAGCACTTGGGAGGCAGTCAGGTGGATCTCGGTGATTTCGAGGCCAGGACAGCCAGGACATTGAGAAACCTTGTCTCGAAAAGAAAAAGAAGCATTGGTTCCCACTCCCCGTCCCATTGTTAGTGTTGATGTGATTACTCATATCATGAAGAAGAGCACTGAACTTTGATTCTGAGATGACCTTGTAGCCCCAAAATAGACGTGAGTGGGATTGCCAGAGCCTGACATACTGGCACATTCCACGTTAACATTCTACAGTGAGA
Organism: Acomys minous; assembly: GCF_964271855.1. Classification (NCBI taxonomy): domain Eukaryota; kingdom Metazoa; phylum Chordata; class Mammalia; order Rodentia; family Muridae; genus Acomys; species Acomys minous. The sequence goes on along the minus strand of NC_140495.1, from coordinate 90,936,463 downwards.
ACTCAAATCCATTTTCCTAGCCCTATCTTGCAAAAATAGAAAATTATTGACTTGTGTGGGTGTGTTCAGAAATAACATTTAAAGCATTTAAGCTTCATTTCAAATGAACAATGCTCTTAAATTGTTTTAGCAAATTGCTGTAATGAATAGAACCCCCCCCCCAAAAAGGCCCCGGAAAGCCTCCTGCCTGCCTGTCAGTGCCCTGTTCCCCTGCTTGTCTGCGTAGCATGCCAATCTGGCGCTCGGGAGTATTGGAAAGCATCTCTTTTCCCCACCTCCTAAATTTCCCCTTCATTTGGTTTGTCTAATCATACTGAAGGATTCCAGAGCAAGTGTCAATCAGAACCTAAGCGACTTTGAGTTTTACATAGACTCTCTTTAGGACATTACTACAAAAAGTGGCAGCCGGGCGTGGTGGTGCACTCCTGTGATCCCAGCACTCAGGGAGGCAGAGGCAGGCAGATCGCTGTGAGTGTGAGGCCAGCGTGGTCTACAAAACAAGTCTAGGACAGCCAAGGCTACACACAGAAAAACCCTGTTTCTTATTTATTTTACCCTCGGGCTTTTAACAAAAATGTTGAAAGTGGGAACATTTAGTTTTTTGCAATAGTTATGAGCATAGATTTGATTTTTGGCTCAAGCATTTACTTGTGTGATCTTGAACGTGCTTTTAACTTCTTTTGAGACCCCAGATTCTCACATGTTGAGAGAATGCATTAAGTAAAGTACAATCAACATGAAGCTCCTAGCCAAATTTCTAGTGCATCAGCACAGGAATGCTAGCATGTTTTTTGTTTTGTTTTGTTTTGTTTTTACCAAAACGGCAAACGAATATCTTTAAGAGTATATACTTGATACTAATTATTTTGGATTTTTGTAGCTCAGTGTTAGTGACAGAATACTTTTAATTTTTTTTTGTTTGTTTTTTCAAGTCAGGGTTTCTCTGTGTAGTCTTGGCTGTCCTTGACTCACTTTGTAGACCAGGCTGGCCTCGAACTCATAGAGATCCACCTGCCTCTGCCTCCTAGAGTGCTGGGATTACAGACATGCACTACAGTATCCTATAGGCCATCTGGGGGTCTCTATGTTAATTGCCATCTACTGCAAGAAGAGGCTTCTCACGAGGAATGAGAGATACCCTAATATGGAGTGCTGATTTGAACTCCACCAGTCTTTGTGCTTGTTGTTTTCATTTATGATGATGATGATGATGTTTTTTCCGAGACAGGTTTTCTCTGTGTAATAGCTCTAGGCTCTAGCTGTCCTGGAACTCACTCTGTAGACCAGGGTGGCCTCAAAATCACAGAGATCCACCTGCCTCTGCCACCCAAGTGCTGGAATTAATTTATTTTATTTTATGTGTGTGGGTGCTTTGCCTGCATGTGTGTCTTGGCACTATTTGCACGTCTGGTACTAGTGGAGGCCAAAAGATGACAGCACATCCTCTGGAATTGAACCTAGGTCCTCCGCAAGAGCACCAAGTACTCTTAATTGCTGATCTGCCCTCCCCCCCCCAGCGTACACTCTTCATTTTTTTTAAACATAAAGTTTGGCCAATTGTAGGGCCACATGCCAAGTTCAGAAACGTGAAAATCAGAATACACACATCCTATTATCAACCAGCTGGCTTTGTGCTTTATTCCCATCTCATACCTGTGAATAACTGAGATCAACTCCCAAATAGATACTTAATTGTTTTTCATTGTGTCTATTCGATGTACATAGTACTGTGTCTAATGAACAGGATGCTTATCTGGTCATTTACCTCTGTGTGTGTGTGTGTGTGTGTGTGTGTGTGTGTGTGTGTGTGTGTGTTTGCATATGCGTGCATATATACACGTGCACATGTGCTGCAGATTGAACCCAGGGGCTCATGCACACTATTCACATACTTTACCATTGAGCTATGCATTCAGTCTCAGGAAGCACTTACACAATGTTCTGGGAACAGGGACTAAAGAGACTGCTCAGATGTTGAGAATGCTCACTGTCCTCGAAGAGGACCCGGGTTCAATTCCCAGGACCCACACAGTTTTGTTTTCCTGCACCTGTGTTGGGTGACTCACAGTTACTGTCTGTAACTCTAGCTCTTTGGCACTTGAAACCCTCTTCTGGCTCACACACATGTGACATTCTCTCTCTCTCTCTCTCTCTCTCTCACACACACACACACACACACACACACACACACGCATGCATGCATGCGTGCACACGCACAAACACACACACACACTCAGGCATAATTATAAATAAATCTTTGGAGGGGCAGCAGTAGCACTCACCTTTAATCCCAGCACTCCAGAGGCAGAGGCAGGTGAATCTCTGAGTTTAAAGCTAGCCTGATTTGCCGGGCGTGGTGGCGCACACCGTTAATCCCAGCACTTGGGAGGCAGAGGCAGGTGGATCGCAGTGAGTTCAAGGCCAGCCTGGTCTACAAAGTGAGTCCAGGACAGCCAAGGCTACATAGAGAAATCCTGTCTGGAAAACCAAAAAAAAAAAAAAAAAAAAAAAAAGCTAGCCTGATTTACCGAGTAGGTTCCAGGACAGCCAGGGCTATGCAAAGAAACCCTGTCTCAAAAAACAAAATAACAACAAATCTTTTAAAGTTCTGGAAACAGATTTTTTTTTCCCTTGGAAGTAATGCTTTCTATACAATATAAACTGTGGTATGTTTGGGAATATATTAGAGTTTCAATATTCATGCCAGGAACATAGTAAAATAAGCCCGGTTGTGTGTTGCTAAAAAATTACACTGTAATGCTTTACCCTAAAACTAGGGACACAAACTCAAAGTATTTAGCAATAGTAATTGATCGTTTCTCCACATTTACTTAACTAAATGTATTACCATAGCCTCTGTTTTGTACCAAATAAAAGCCTTTCTATGTCCTATGTCTTTTTAAAAATATATTTCATTAATTTATTCATATTATATCTCAATTGTTATCCCATCCCTTGTATCCTCCCATTCCTCTCTGCCTTCCATTTTCCCCCTTACTTCCCTTCCCTATGACTGTGAGTGAGGGGAACCTCCTCCCCCTGTTTATGTTGATAGAGTATCAAGTCTCTTCTTGGTACCCTGCTATCCTTCCCCTGAGTGCCACCAGGTCTCCCTATCCAGGGGACCCAAATATGGGGCACCAGAGTTCGTGTGAAAGTCAGTCCCCACTCTCCACTCAACTGGAGAGAATGCCCTGTCCATTGGCTAGATCTGGGTAGGGGTTCGAAATTTACTGCACGTATTGTCCTTCACTGGTGCCATAGTTTGAGCAGGACCCCTGGGCCCAGATCCGCTCGTCATAATGTTCTAGGACTGTCTGGGTCCTTCTATTTCCCCATTCTCCCATGCTTCTCTTACCTAGAGTCCCAAAAGGATGTCCTCCCCTCTGTCCCACTTTCCTGCTAAGTGAGGATTTTCATGGGACATGCCCCTTGGGCTAGTGTCCAGATATAAGTGAGTATATACCATTTGACTCTTTCTGCTTCTGGGTTAACTCATTATGATCATTTCTAGTTCAATCCATTTGTCCACAAATTTCAGGAATTCCTTGTTTTTAATAGCTGAGTAGTATTCCATAGTGTATATGTACCACAGTTTCTTTATCCATTCTTCTACTGAGGGACACTTAGGCTATTTCCATGTTCTGGCTATTATGAATAAGGCTGCTATGAACATGGTTGAGCAAATGTTCTTGTTGTGTGCTGGAGCATCTTCTGGGTATATTCCAAGGAGTGGAATAGCTGGGTCTTGAGGAAGCCTTACTCCCAGTTTTCTGAGATAGTGCCAGATAGATTTCCAAAGTGGTTGTACTAGTTTGCATTCCCACCAGCAATGAAGGAGTGTTCCTCTCTCTCCACATCCTCGGCAGCATGTGGTGTCACTTGAGTTTTTGATCTTAGCCATTCTGATGGGTGTAAGATAGAATCTCAGAGTTATTTTGATTTGCATTTCCCTGATGATTAAGGTATTTCCTATGTCTCGTGCAGTCCTTAAACTTTGTTTTTCAGAATTTCCTTGTTGTTGTTGTTGGGTTTTGTTTTTGTTTTTGTTTTCAAGATAGGGTTTCTTTGTGTAGCCTTGGCTGTCCTGGACTTGCTTTGTAGACCAGGCTGGCCTCAAACTCACAGCGATCCACCTGCCTCTGCCTCCTGCTTATTTTTTTATTTAATTTTTAGTTAGCATAAGAAGCAACAGGTTCCCTTATGGTGTTGCCATCCACACTCAGTTTTGGTTGACGTCCTTTGGGCTTTTCTCTTCCAAGTTCTCTCATCTCATCTGGGAGGTCGCGCATGTCCTTAGTCTTCTGAGTTATTAATCCGCCCTCACCACCTCACAGGCTGAGGACATCACACAGGCGACTGGGTTATTAAAGTCGGTCTGAGGGAGCAGTGTGTTCTGACTGACTGTCCCTGGATCTGCAACGGAACCCTGTAAATACCCTTGTTACTCAGGCTGGGCCGTATCCGTTTTCCCCGTGCTACTTCTTCTGTGGCTCACAAGAGCTGGGCAGTGAGAGCCAGCCTTTCCACGGTCCTGCTTGACTGATACAGGGACAGCGCTTCTCCTGATACAGGTAATGGCAACATCCCTTTCCCAACTCATGTGAGAATTGTTCAAAGCTCTTATAACTAAATGTGCTTTGAATTGATAATTTTTTAGGTTGGTTTTTTTTTAATTTAGTTTTCCCAGGTAATTTTTTTTTTTAAGGATGAGAAAGAAGCTTCTTAAGAATTGTGTTATATTTCTCAATTATACCACACAGGGTTACACAGCAGTCTAGGCTCTACCACCTAGCTCCTGCTTGGAATGGTCAAGAACTTGTCTCTAGGGTGAAAATCATTTTCATTACAAAGATCTGGAAGATGAATTTGTGTTGTTGGTCTTTAAATATGTTACCAGAGAGGGAGCCTCAACATAAAACTATGAACTTTGGTATAGACATTTTAGACATTAGACAACATAGAGGATAGCAGCAAATCAAATGTACGAATCTCCTAAGACGAAAATTCAGGTCTCTCCTCCAAGTAAACATGACTCTGCCGTAGATTCCCGGACTCCTTGTCATCCCTGCGGCCCAACCCAGGGTGACTAAACTATGTCTCTAGCACATATCTGAATTAAGGAAACAGCGAAGACAAGCGAGGATTGGGCTCTAATCGCAGTAGTACATACGGGGCTGGGCTGCACTGCTTTATGGGGAAGGCTTAAGATGTGTCACCTTGTGTTTGCTTGTCACTAGGAAGTCAATCTAGGGCCATGCTACATTTTAGAAGCTTTAAGAATTCTTTTCGCCGGGCGTGGTGGCACACGCCTTTAATTCCAGCATTTGGGAGGCAGAGGCAGGCAGATTGCTGTGAGTTTGAGGCCAGCCTGGTCTACAAAGTGAGTCTAGAACAGCCAAGGCTACATAGAGAAACCCTGTCTCATTTAAAAAAAAATTCTTCTCAGTGCCAGTAAACTCTGGTAAAACCTAGGAGGAGGTTTGCAGTACAGTATTTGCTTAATTGTTGCTGATAAGCAAGGCTAATATTTATTTATTTATTTTTGTTGGGTTTTTCGAGACAGGGTCTCTCTGTTAGCCATGGCTGTCCTGGACTTGCTTTGTAGACCAGGCGGGCCTCAAACTCACAGTGATCCACCTGCCTCTGCCTCCCGAGTGCTGGGATTAAAGGCGTGCGCCACCACGCCCGGCTAAGGCTAATATTTAGAATAAGAGTTTGAGATCTTATAAGCAAAACACCTCATAATTGCCAAATAATACTTTGATACCTAAGTTACCTAGATTTTTAAAAAGTTTTTTCTTTTCTTTTTCTTTCTTTCTTTCCTTTTTTTGTTTTTGTTTTTGTTTTTGTTTTTGTTTTGTTTTGTTTTTCAAGACAGGGTTTCTCTGTATAACAGCTCTGGGTGTCCTGGAACTCACTCTGTAGACAAGGCTGGCCTCAAACTCACAGAGATCCACCTGCCTCTGCCTCCCAAGTCCTGGGATTAAAGGTGTACACCACCCACAAATGGCTTTTGATACTTTATTTATTTTTGGTTTTTCGAGACAGGGTTTCTCTGTGTTGTGTTGGCTGTCCTGGCCTCACTTTGTAGACCAGGCTGTCCTGGAATTCACAGCGATCCACCTGCCTCTGCCTCCTGAGTGCTGGGATTAAAGGTGTACTTTTTGAAGAAGGCCCTTCAAATGTATTTACTCCTGTATTTATCCTCAAGCTAAAAAGTTCTCTTTTACTTTGTCTGTGATTTGGAATTAGCTCCCTGTGTACAGAGTTTTAAAAGGCTCTTGACTTTGAACTGTGAACTTCAGCTTTGTATTTCCTTTTCATCAACAGATTTCCTCAGTATCTTAGTAATTAAATGAGAGTAAGTCTCTGTTGATTAAAATTAAAGATATTGGACCAATGAGATGGCTCAGAGGCTAAAGATGCTTGCTGACGATCTGAATTTGATCCCGGTGTCCCACATGTTGGAAGAAGAGAACCAATTCCTGAAAGCTGTCCCTTGATCACCAATTGCACGCTATGGTCCCTGTCAACCCCGACACACGAATCCACAAAGACAAATATATGTATTTTTAACTAACGACAAATTCTGCTATACATTTAAAGTAATGCTGTTGTTTTGCTCTTTGTTTTTGGTGGAGTGTGATATGGCTCATTTACTATTAACTCAAAATATCAATCAATAATAAAATACCTTGTTCCACCAGCTGTAAATGGAATTCCGTGGGTAGAAAACTATCACTGACCCCAGCTCCTGTAGGTGCTGGCCCGCAATGGAATCCCTTTGCTCAGTTTTCTCCTGTCCAATCAGGTGGAATGTTTCACAGGCACATGGTTTATACAGCTCAAAATAACTCGGGACCCGTGAGCTGACAAATGCTCTGGCTGCGGTGGTGACAGGTTGCCCAGCTTCTAACAGCCATCTTCACTGAACCTAAGGTTAACTCCTCGCTCTCTATGGACGGCTGCTCTCTCTCTCCAAGGGCGTGAAGAATTTTCCCTTTCTCCTGTGTTTTCATCTAAAACCAATCCTTGGATAATTGTCATCATAGAAGTGTGCCTGAGTTGGACATCCTCATCTGGGTCACCTAAAAAGAGAAAGGTAATATCCCGATTTAAGTTTGCTACGTGTGTTCTGATAGTAGGCTACTGACAATGGGGAAAGGGGTATTTCAGGCAACTAATTACCGTTCCTTAGAGTGAAACCTAGGATAAGTTTCTAATTATGTACCATGAGACACACAATTACATGGAGAATAAGGCTTTCTATTCCAAAGCTTCTGGAATAGAGAGTGAGACTCACAGAGGTGGTATCCTACCGGAGGTCTAAGGAAAAATACTTTAACAGGGGAAGCTGTGACAGTTCTTACTGACACTTTTTTACAAACTCGTCGATTATGCTAAAGTTGTTCATATAGAGTGTGTGTGTGTGTAGTTCCTATTTCCTTCTTAAAGGAAATCGAGTCTAAAATAATGTGACTCCATGGTTGAAGGCTTTCATTTAAAACTTTTTTTTTTATCCTGTAAAAGGATCTGCTTGCTATATTTAGTGTTGGGAGATCTGCTCCCTGGATTAATACACACAACAGCTGCAGAAAACCTGCTCAAGAGACATTGCTCTCGCTCTTGCTCTCTCTCCTCTCTCTCCCTTCCCTCTATCTTCTCTCTCTCTCTCTCTCTCTCTCTCTCTCTCTCTCTCTCTCTCTCTCTTCCCCCCACGACTGCTCTCTTTTTCCTTATCTCTTCTCTCCTTTCCATCCCTTCTCCAACTGTATCACAGATACTTAGCAGCCACTGACAAGTGTTTGACCAGGTACACTGCAATCTTAGCTCTTAACAGTAACTACGTGCACTCTTGAATATTTTTAAAACCATACAGGCAAAGAGAAAAGGTAGATCACTCAGTGTATACGGTCACAAAAAGTGCATGGCATGAAGAAATGGGATCACTTCGTCAACAAATTTTCATTACACATTAAACATACCCCCACCACTCAGTTTGAGAGAGATGAAAGAGCAATCTTGCCACGGCCAGCTGTGCCTGAGGAGGCCGGGGACCCAGCTGCAGTGTCTCACCAATCTGGGCGATGAGCATGTCAGCCAAGCCACCCAGACAATCTAGCTTACCCCCCCCCCAAATCATTAAGATAATTCAATCACTTTCATGTTAGGAATAATTTACTAACGAGAAAATGAATTTTATAGGCTATGAATTAAAATTTTGTCTTAACTTCACAATTTCCTTTTAATAATACTCTCAGGTTCATTTAGAATCTACAGTATTTTTCTAGGAAATCAAGAATATCTACACTTAAAGATACTCCCTCTGACATTCTATTTGGCAACAAGCAAACTATTTACAATCAAGGCCAGTGTAGGGAACCTAAAAAGCATGGGGATTGCACTTCCAGAAGTCAGGAGAATAAGCAGACTATGAAATAGTTGTCAACCATCACATCCTAGAAGGTTGCCTCTCTTCCCACTGACACCGTGTGGCCAACGATAACTACAATTCTATAAAATACCAGCTCTTTCGTACATCTATAACTTACAACACAGGTTCCACACACGTTTCCTTTCCAATGAGCAGCAACAATACACATTGACTGGGCCAGCAAGATGGTGCCGTGGGTAAAGACACATGCTGCTCAGCGTCTGCCCTGAGTTCCATTCCCAAGACCTGTATTGTTTAAGGAGGGGACAGACTCCCACAGGTTTTTCTCTGACCTCCACACCATGTGGTAGCACACATGCATCATCATCATCATCATCATAACAATAATAAATGTTTTAAAAGGTATCCACTAAGAGCTATCATTTATGAGCACAATACATTCACACACACACACACACACACATACACATACACACATACACATATTATTATTTAAGCTTGCTTTGGAATTAATTGAGATAGCTTTTACAAATGAAGTTTTGGAAAGAAATGGTCCAGAAAGAGTTTTTTGGTTTTGTTTTTTAAACCAGCCTTTTCCCTTTGCTAGGGGATAAAAACTAATATGGGCATGTTTTCATGACTTTCTGTGACTGTCTACAGAATGCCTTTAAAACGTCCTAGAGTGTCCCACATTCGCTTCAGGGGAACAACCTGCCTGTATGTATGTGTGCCGCATGAATGCCTGGTACCCTCAGAGGTCAGCAGAGAGCACTGGAGCTCCTGGGAAGTGGAGCACCAGGAGTGGAACCTGGCTCTTCCACAAGAGCAACAAGTGCCTGTAACCACCGGGCCAGCTCTCCAGTCCAGGAGTGTTGTATTCTGAATAGACAGATGACTGTCAGTGGCTCTACCTGTGCATCCTAGAGAATTGCCAGAGCTCACGCAGAGCAAGTCACCTTGACAAGCTGTCTGGGCACAGGCGGCTTGGCTCACAGTCCTCCATTGGAACCTCACTGCCCCTCATTCTCAGCAGAGACTCAGGGCCATACTCCATTCTGAGCTACATCTTGGGCACTTTCCACCCATCCTTGCAAACACATTGTGACAGTTGGATTAGGGAACTTGACTCCTTTTCAAAGGTCGTAACTACCTGTGATACAAAGACCTGATTAAATATAGGTTGAAGAACATAAGCGGGGCCCCTTTCCTCCTGACTTTTCTAATTTAAAAAGGTAAATTTTGAGCCGGGCATGGTGGCACACGCCTTTAATCCCAGTACTCGGGAGGCAGAGGCGGGCGGATTGCTGTGAGTTCGAGGCCAGCCTGGTCTACAAAGTGAGTCCAGGACAGCCAAGGCTACACAGAGAGACCCTGTCTCGAAAAACCAAAAAAATAAAAAATAATAAATAAATAAATAAATAAATAGGTAATTTTTGAGTTTATGAGGATTGACAGAAGTTCTGCATTTATGATACCCTATATCCGTGGTTCTCAACCTGCGAGTCGCAACCCTTTCGCAGGGGTCACATCTTGGCTACCCTGCGTATCAGATATTCACATTACAGTTCATAGCAGTAGCAAAATTACAGTTATGAGGTAGCAACAAAATAATTGTATGGTTGGGTGTCACCCCAACATGAGGACGTGTATTAAAGGGTCGCAGCACTAGGAAGGTTGAGAGGCCCTGTCCTATAATAACCCAGTGCTTCATACAGATTCCACCCCTGTCACTGTCACCACCAACCAACCTCTCCTGACTCTACGCGTTCTGTGTGTATGTGGTGGGGGGCATATGTGTGTCTGTCTGTCTGTCTCTCCCTCTGTCTCAGTCTCTGTCTCTCTCTTGTGCCTCTTTTTTTCTCTCTGTCTCTTTCTGTTTCTCTCTCTCTCTCTCTCTCTCTCTCTCTCTCTCTCTCTCTCTCTCTCTCTCTCTGTGTGTGTGTGTGTGTGTGTGTGTGTGTGTGTGTGTGTCTGCCTGTCTGTCTTTCTCTCACTCTGTCTCTCTCTGTGTCTCTCTTTCTCACTCTGTCTCTCTGTCTCTGTGTCTGTGTCTCTGTGTCTGATGCTGGGGCTCAAAACCCAGGGCTTTGTATACTCTAGGTAGATGGTATACCACGGAACTACTTCTACAGGCAAATGCCTTTCTAATCTGAGATTCCTTCCATTAGCCTTTGGACTGCCCTGGGATTTTCTGAGCCCAGTTGCTTGCTGTGTTTCAGTTTCAGTGGTGACTGGGCTCTGGCTTCAGTATTGCTTACATTAATCTCCCACAGCAGCCCCCTCATGTTGCTTCTCCTCTGTGTCCAAAAACACATGCACTATATCGTGTGGCAAATCTCTCTTTCTTGAACATCAATGAAATCTTTCTTTCCTGCTTGTTGGCTTTCCTCAGTTTCATGAAAGCAAAGAGAGAATGACCTACTGGTCTTTGCCCTATTTTCTCAAAGTCCTTTCACTGCGTCAGCCTCTGGCCTTCAGGGAGGAATCTAGTCAGGAGACCCTCACTAATCCTCCTGTGTGTGGTCTCGGCTTTGCCTCTCTATTCCAACACACTTTTTTTTCTTTTCAATCTTTAGGCAAACAAACAACTTTTTTAAACCCAGGATCTTGCTGTGTAACCCAGGCTGGTCTCAAATCACAATCCTCCTTCCTCAGCCTTCCAAGGGCTGGGATCACAGGTGTGTGCCACTGGGTTCCGCCTCAACATATACTTTTCACTGAGTCTGTTGTCTGGATTTATCTTTAACTACTGTTTTTCTTCCTTCAGACTAGACGCTCTTTAAGAGAATGAGTCATATTGTTTCTAGACCTTTGATACTTACCCATACCTCATCCCCACGCCTATTTAGACTAATAGAAATTACTAATGCTGTTTGCGTTACAAATAGACTAGAAATAACAGGAAAGTACAGACGATCCATGTAGTATGAGGGACAGGCATTGTAATGGTGCACAAAGTGTGTCTCATTTGCAGCAAAATGTTTATAAGGTGTTCAGTGCACAGCTCCACGGAGCTGGTTCCTCTGCACTGAGACTTGCCTTTTGGCCAAGCAAGGGTATCTCCCGAAGAACTTGCTTATGCTGGGAAATTGTTTGTAATCTCTGTACTCAAAACGCTGAGGCAGGAAGGCTGAAAGGCTGAGCTACATAGGGAAATTCTTGTCTTAAAAAAAAAAATGGAGCTCTTGAGATAGCTCAGTGGGTAAAGGAATCTGCTGCCAAGCCTGATGACCTGAGATCAATTCCTGGGACCTACGTGGTAGAAAGGCAGTGCCAACTCCCACAGGTTGCCCTCTGACCTCCACATGTATTCAGTGGTACACATATGCATGCACACATGCACTCTCTCTCTCTCTCTTACACACACACACACACACACACACACACACACACACACACACACACACACACACACCACACCACACTAAATAAATGTAATTTTTAAAAAAGACAGCACTCAGGAGGTAGCACCAGGAGGATCAGAATTTCAAGGTTATTCTCAACTACGAACCACGATTGAGAGCAGCCTGGGCTACAAGAGAATCTGTCACAAAAAATGTTAACAAAGCCCCCAAGAGAGCACTGTCGTATTGTTACCCTAATGAAAATTCTAGGCCTAGTAATTACATATCGGCAGAAAGCGATTTTCTTAAATGTGCACAGTGCTCTACTTTTAAGCGCTCTCACACAGACAAACCTAGGAAGTAGTAAGCAGCCTTGCTCTTGGGTGTCTGCTGTTGCTTAAACATGACTAACTCTTCCTATCTCAGCATTCTTTATCAATAACTATTAAGTATTAGGCTGTTTTTTTGTCATCCTAGAAACTAGACTTGGATTTTATGTGTGCATTTGTTTTTGTTGTGGTTTAATGAATATGTTCCCCCACATTGCAGTGAATGTACAGCAGTGTTTATAGAGCTGTGTTTTAAAAGATATTTCCTGTTTTGCAGCTTTACTAAGTAAAAATTTACCTTACAACTAACAATTACTTTTGTTAGCCGACAAAGGCCCTGCTTGTGGATGGTAATAGCATAATGTTTTAATATATGTATGCATTGTACAGGGATTAATTAAGGTGATTAATATACTTCACAGACTTCTTTTTGGCATATATTGGTCTATTAGCTGTAGTTGCCATGCTGTTAAGAGAACCTCCAGAACATACCAGAACATACCTCTTTTGTCTACTTGAGACTCTGGGCCCTTGTGCAATCTCTCCTCCTCTCTAACCTTTGTGGCTGGTTTTTCAGTTAAACATATAATGATATCCAACATGTTTAGCATGTACAAGGCTCTAAGTTCAGTCCCTAGCACCAAATAGTAATAATAATAAAATAATAAATGATTATTGACAGGCAGAAAATTCCAGCACGTAGGTTTCAACTTGAACTATTTACTGTTGGGCTTTGCCAATTCTCTGGGCAATGCCACAGTTTGTTTATTTTCTTGTTTTTGTAGTGCTAGAGACACAACCCAGGACTTCCTGCATGGGAGGCAAGTGCTCCTCCACCCCTGAGCTGAATCCTCGAAGTCACAATTTAAATAGCCGCCTTTTAAACAAAAGATGAATTTATAGTATATGATCTTCTCCAACAACAGGGTCTTCTTAGAGCCTGAAGGATTGTAATGAGTTATAACGAGTCAAGAAATATGCCCGATGGGCTGCGGCTATAGCTTAGTAATGGCACTTACCCAGCATGCACTAGGCCCTGTGTTCAACACCAAACACAAGCAAGCTGAGCAGAGTAGCACACGCCTTTAATCCCAGCACTTGGGAGGCAGAGGCAGATGGGTCTGTATGAATGTGAGTCCCTCCTGGTCTACATGGTGAATTCCAGGACAGCTGGGGCTTCACAGTGACACCCTGTGCCAAAGAAGGGGGCAGGGTATCAACATGAAGTTTTGCCCTTATGAAGCAAACAAGGTCTAAGGGCAGAATCTCCTCAGGAAAAGTCATAGGGAAAAGAAACCACAAATGTAGCCAAGTCAATAAGCTCCCTGGGTGGCCACTCTGTCTTAGGACTGTGGCCAAGTCTTCCAAAATGACTGATGGGATTGCCTCATCTCCAGCATGGCCCAGTTCACAAATGCCAGAAAGCCTTCTCAGGAGCAGCTACACCTCTTGAGAGTGGCATGAAGTCTACATTTCAATTTACAAGGGACAAAAAAAATGAGAGTGTAGCCAAATGTCACAGAACGCCCCAGATGAAATGTCTAAGAGAACTCATTGGTTTCCTCTCCCCAGAGCTGAGTCTGCCAGCCTCCCAGTTGCTCAGGTCATAAATACTCCTCTCTCTCTCTCTCTCTCTCTCTCTCTCTCTCTCTCTCTCTCTCTCTCTCTCTAGCTCATTCCCAACCTATGAACAAATCACTGGCCTCTGCTTTCACAAGCGATCTCAGATCTGGCCATTCCTCACCACCTCCTGCTGCTATCACTCACTGGCCCATAGCACCCCATCACAAATGCTTTGATGAATCTTCTCCCTTCATAAAGTAGGAAAATGTGAAGTCCTTCCTATGGCCTGCAGGCTTAATATGATCTGGCCTTCTGTGTTTTTTCTTTCTTTCTTTCTTTCTTCCTTTCTTTCTTTCTTCCTTTCCTTCTTTCTTTTTCTTATTTTTATCCTCCCCCTTCTCCTCCTCCTCATCATTTTAAGACAGGGTCTTCCTTACTCTATAGCTCAGGTTGTCCCAGAAGTCACTATGTAGTCCAAGCTGGCCTGGAACCCTGTATCTGCCTCAGCTTCCCAAGTGCTGGGATTTTAGGCATAAGCCACCACGTTCAGTCTACGGCTGTATATATTTCTTTTCTTTTCTTTTTCTCCCCTCCCCCAGACAGGATTTCTCTGTGTAGCGCTGGCTGTCCTGGACTAGCTTTTTGTGGGTCAGGCTGGCCTCGAACTCATAACAATCCACCTGCCTCTGCCTCCCGAGTCCTGGGATTAAAGGCGTGTGCCACCATGCCTGGTGGCCCTGTACATTTCTAACCTCATGTCTTCTATTCTTCTTTTCCATTCACTGGAAAAGTGTAGAGTTTGAGGTACATCGTCTTTCTGATTTTGACATTTCTTCCTTGGTAAAGAATATTCTCCCCAGTTGTTGAGGTTGCTGATGTCTCCATAACAGACACTCTTGTCCTTCCAAGCTAAAGTAACACACCTTTCTGGACCACCCTTCCTGCTTTATATTTGACCACCATGTCCTACTTTATTCTTAACATTGGTGTCATCCTATTAGGAAGAAAGCTCCATAAAAACAGAAGCTCTGTCTTTTATTGGCCACTGAATCCTCAATATACGGTACCTGCTGTATACAAGATGCTCAATTAAATTTATTAGATGAGATGGCAAGGTTGTAGCCCAGTGATAGAACACTTGCCTAACATGTATAAAGCCTTTCTCCCCCACCCCTTTGTTACAGTATCGCATAGTTTTTCTTTTGACTGTAAGTTTCCTTTCCTTTTTATCCTTTCTACTTAACACTGCGATTAAAAAAATAATAAGTAATAGAGCTAACAGGATGTTCTGGTGAACAAAATAATTCAGCAGGTATTTGTTGGCTACCTTCTGCTCTTGGTCTGTGGAGAGAATATGGTAATACAAAACAATGTAGGAGAGACCAAATAAAAGTAAACAGACAAATTCATTATATTGTATTAAATGCTGTGTTTGGTGATAAGCACATGAGCTTTCCAGACACATTAGAAAGAGAGAAGAGATCACAAAGTTGATGTCTTGGCTACCAGCTGCAAACTATGCAGAATTTAATCCTGTAAGAGAGTAAGGAGAGGAGGGAACAGTGAGCAGGCCAATCAACCAAAGAGAAGTTATACAATGTTTCAAAGTGAGGACAGGCCATTCATGAGCCTATAGCTCAGCAGGAGACAGCCTTGCAAGTCTAGAGGTGTCTTTCCACAGGAAGTCATTTCACTAGTACTACTATTTCTCCATCATAAAATGGGGCCCAATGTGACTATAGTTATTATGTGACAATAGTAACTACAGTAAATTGTTGTTCCGTGGCAGTGATCCAATTTTTCCCCCTCCTATTCTTATCACTTTGTTACAGCATGCAAGACGACAGCATAGAGGCGTCTACTTCCATCTCTCAGCTTCTGAGAGAAAGCTATCTGGCTGAAACCAGACATCGTGGGGACAATGAGCGCAGTCGAGCAGAACCCTCCTCCAACCCTTTCCATTTCGGCAGCCCGGGGGCTGCAGAAGGAGGAGGCCCAGAGGACCTTCCGGATCTTTCCGCCTTCCTGAGCCAAGAAGAGTTAGACGAAAGTGTCAACCTGGCAAGACTGGCCATCAACCACGACCCCTTGGAGAGAGTGGATGAAGCTCAAGCTAGGAAACGCCTGTCTTCCGACCAGACGAAGCATTCGCCCAAACCAAGCTTCGAACCTGCCTTCTGCCAGGACAGCCCCCGAGGTCCTACCAGCCCTAAAGACAGCCCCCCGGAGACCAAGAGGCCACAGTACAGTTCTGAAACCCAGTCCAAGAAAGTATTCCTGAACAAGGCTGCAGATTTCATCGAAGAGCTGTCTTCCCTTTTCAAGGCTCACAGCTCCAAGAGGATCAGACCTCGAGCTTGCAAAAACCACAAGAGCAAAACGGAATCTCAAAACAAAGTCCTGCAGGAAAACAGCCCCACTTTCTCAGATCTGACGGAAAGGCGAGAGAGAGCATCCGTCCCCATCCCCATCCCTGCAGACAGCAGAGACAACGAGTTGAACCACGCGATTGAACAGCGGGAAGCCAAGAGGCGGGAAGCTGAGCTGGCTGCAGGTGAAGCTGCCGCTGGAGACAGCACCCCAGGGTCTTCACCTTCGTCCCTGTACTATGAAGAACCTCTCGGGCAGCCTCCCCGCTTCACACAAAAGTTACGGAGCCGAGAAGTTCCTGAAGGAAGCAGAGTCCAGTTGGATTGCATAGTGGTAGGAATTCCACCGCCCCAAGTAAGGTAAACACACAGCCAGTGGGTGATGTTCCGCAATGCTATCTGTCTGCCATGGTTGTTGTTCCAGAAAATTCCATATTTCCTTTGAGAAAAGGAGCTAGGATGAAAGGCAGGAACATAACACTAGCTACGTAAATAACTCAAATTGTTCTAGGGGCTGTAGTTTGGTACTGGCAGAGCGCTTGCCCAGCATAGGTGAGAGACTGAGTCCAACCCTTCACGCTAGGACTGCAGTAAGTGAAATTTCTAGGGCTGGTGCTGGTCTACCTAGCACGCTGCAAGTCCTAGATCCCCTCAGTAACACAGAACCTGTACTCTAGCACTCCGGAGGGAGAGGCAAGAGGATCAGTAGTTGAAGGTCATCTTTGCCTACATACAGAGTTTAAGAAAGTCTCTGTGAGTTCGAGGCCAGCCTGGTCTACAAAGTGAGTCTAGGATACCCAAGGTTATACAGAGAAACCCTGTCTTGGAAAAAAACAAAACAAAACAAAACAAAAAAGAAATACGCACTGGGAAGCTAAGGTTGCTTGCAGGCTCCATGGGGCTACAAACATATAAGGAAATACGTACATGTATAGAATAAAATTAGGACATAAGGTTAGGTGCAGCATGCCTGAGTCAAGAGCCCTGATACTTCTGTTTCATGTGCCTTAGATGAGTGTCTCAGGGCTGGGGGGAGGGGCAGTGGGGAAAGCACTTGCCTTGCAAGCATGAGACTTGGATTTAGCCCCCGAGCCCATGTAAAAGGCAGGTGTGGTGGTGTCCGTCTGTCCTTCCAGTGTTCCACTGGTAAGACGGGAGAAGACAGAGAACTCCCGAAAGCATACACACACACACACACACACACACACACACACACACACACACACAGTGAAAGTCATGGTTGTAGCTTCTTCACAGCAATGCTAATTTTGCCTAGAAAGGATTTCTCTGCTGATAGCGCTCATGATGATATCAACAATTGGTCTGAGGCCAGGAAACTGGTAGGAATTCATTACATTTATTTCTGAATGAACTTGTACTGAATTTCCTAACTACAACTGTCTGAAGAAAACTATAATTTTCCTGGTTGGTTATTGGCTGTCACTCTTTTCCTAAGCACAGAGTTTGTATAAGTCTACTCAGAAAGCAATATTTGTTTGGTTTTTAATTTGCTCAGCATCATTGTCAGTACAACCATATAAATAACATTAATACAAATATATGCCTTCCAGGAGGTTGAAATCCAATGAAAGATGTCATCCTAATTTCTCTTTCTTTCTGTTTTATTTTATTTTATTTTTTTTTTGAGACAGGATTTCTCTGTGTAGACCAGGCTAGCCTTGAACTCACAGAGATCTGCCTGCCTCCAGAGTGCCAGGATTAAAGGCTTGTGCCACTATGCCTGGCTTCATCCCAATTTTTATAGTAATAACCCATGTGCTCTCAGGCTATGAGGGAGGAAGATAGAGGAAGGCTGCTGAGGTGTAGAGACAGTCTAGTTCAACTCTGAAGCCTAAACAGGAGCTGGTTAGAAATGGGTGCGTTTGTTATTCTTCAAATACCTATAGAGTCACTAATGTTGTTCAAAGCAAGTGTTCAAAGCAGTGAGCTATTTGTTTTAAAGCCACATCTAAGCCATTCTGAGGAGGCAACTCATAACCTAGTGCCAGGATCAGCTGTGTAATCAGAACGCTGCAGTGTTGTGTAATAAGGGGTATACAAGGAGTAGGGCTGGGGACGCCTGAGTTTGGTCCCCAAGCCCCACATAAAACCAGACATGGTGACACAAGCCTATAATGAGCACTTGAAAGGTAGAAGTGGGAAGGTCAGAAGTTCAAAGTCACCCTTAGCTACATAGCAAGTTTGAGGTTAGACGAGGCTCCACGAGACCCATTGGACCCGGAAGTGGGAAGAAGGATGGGGGGGGGGCGGCGGGAAGCAAGTACAAAGGTCCAGGGGCAACTGCAACCAAGGAGTCACAAGCCCTTGTCTACTGGAGAACAGAACAGAGGGCAGAAGGCAGTAATGAAGAAATGGATGGAAAGATGGCCCCTGGGCAGCCAGGGAGGCCTGCCTACAGAAGGCCACAGATGTGGGTACTGGAATAGGTTTTATATGACAGGGAGGACACTGATGTAGACAGAATGGAGAATGGAGCCAGATGCTTTTGAAGAGCCCAGAAAGCAAAGTCCAAAATAACCTGGAAACTGTCTAAGGTAAAAGGAACATTTTGGAAGGGAGCTTCCGGAAGGATGGGTTAGATCAGAAAAGGACAGAGTGCTGAGCCTTCTGGGAAACTGTGGAAGGTGTCCTGGGCAGCAGATACTCCAGAGGGTTGGCATAGATGCTATAAGAAGGAGAAGACAGGACGCCAGAGACCGATATTTACACGAAGCTGAGCTTGGTGACTGACTGGATGGGAGGAATGATTCAGGAGTCTACTCCCTGTGAAAAGGCTGGGCATCCTGGCATCCGGGGCATCCTGGGCTTGTGCTTTGGCAGCAGTGAGCATATCCCTGGGGTTCCCTGGCTCGAGGACAGTGAAAGACCCTGGTGTTGCTTCTGCTCCAGTATGGCCCTAGGAACAAAAAGGCAGCACTGATTGGACTCAGTGGGGTGGGAAAAGAGGACATGCAGTCAGGAGGGGGCTGTGGTGGAGAGGGCAGTCTGAAAGGAGTCTGATGGGGAATGGAAGGCTTAATGTCATCAAAACAAGTTGTATATATGTATGATTTTTTTGTTTTGTTTTGTTTTGGTTTGGTTTTGGTTTTTCAAGGCAGGGTTTCTCTGTGTAGCCTTGTCCTAGACTCACTTTGTAGACCAGGCTGGCCTTGAACTCATGAGATCTGCCTGCCTCTGCCTCCCTGAGTGCTGGGATTAAAGGTGTGCATGACCACACCCTGCTATGTATTCATTCTTAAAGAATGAATTGGGAAGAAAAAAAGAGAGTAACTGAGAAATGACATCTAATGTCAACCTTTGTCCTGCACAAGTGTGTGTAGGCACATCTGTGTGCACGGGGCACACACACACACATATACACATTATTCCACAAGTTTTAAGCTGGGTACTTGGTGGTTGGGGGAGAATGGAAAAGGCATCATGGTCCAGGACTGGCCAAATGGAAGCAACAGCAGGTTTATGAAGGATGCCAATGAGCTCTAAGTCTGAGGGTCTGGAAAGAGCACAGTTCTCTCAGAAATACGGACAGAGCCAGGAGTTCTGGTGAACCCCTATTTCAGGATTCCAGAGGGGGAGGCAGGAGGATCAAGAATTCAAAGTGATTCTTAGCTACACTTGAGGGGAAAGCCAACCTGAGACCCTGTCTCAAAGGAATTAGAACATCCAAAGAGTTAGCCTGGATACTCAAAAGAGCCTGCTTCAGCGTCCCTGTGCCTTATATAAAGCTGAGTCGATCTAAAAGGACAGGACTGCTTGTGTTTCCCTGGAGTTTACAGAGGGACTGGTCACACAGGTGACATCGAAGAGAGACTTCTGATTCAGTCCAGTGCTAGAATGGAGTATATTTTCCAACTTTCTTTCTTTCTTTTGAGATTTATTTATTAATATGTATACAGTTGTCTGCCTGCATGCCAGAAAAGGGCATCAGATCACATTATAGATGGTGTGAGCCACCGTGTGGTTGCTGGGAATTGACCTCAGGACCTCTGGAAGAGCAGTCCGTGCTCTTAACCTCTGAGCCATCTCTCCAGTCCTATTTTCCAACTTTTAACAGTAAGTCTCCAAGAAAAAAATAGTACACACACTCGCTTTAAAGATCAGATCAGTATCTTAAAGGAGCTGAGGCAGAGAGGGCCTGAAGCCTGCTTGTTGCACACTAAAGCCCCTGGAACATCTCAGGGGACCCAGCAACACAGATTTTGACCCATAAGATTCTTCTAACAGCCTGGGCGTGGTGGCACACACGTTTAATCCCAGCACTCGGGAGGCAGAGGCAGGTGGATTCCTGTGAGTTCGAGGACAGCCTGGTCTGCAAAGCGAGTCCTGGAAAGCCAGGACTACACAGAGAAATCCTGACTTGAAAAACAAACCAAAAACCAAAAGACAAAAAGGAAAGAAAATATAAGTGCACTAGGTGCCTGTCTCAGGGCTCCTGTGTGTCATCAACATTTTATCTATGTGTAACTTAGATTTAGCTGAAAATACATTTGCGTTTTTACTCTTGGTTTCCAAGTTAACTATGTTGCGAGCTCTCAGTAGAAGTGGGATCCCATCTCACTGAAAGTAGCATCTCTGAAAGCAGGTTAAACTTGGGCAGAGTTTAATTCTGAGTCTTAGAAAATGTCATCCACTGGTGCATAAGTGCAGATGAAAGCATCTGCTGGAATCCACAGCAAATGGCCTTGGTCCTTTTCTGTGGCCCAGATCTAAATTCTTTGCCCAGGAATGTACAGCTGGGTCACTGTGTTTGTACTTGTACACAGACTTCTAAGGGAGCACAAGTTTACCTTTTTATAGCTATCTGCGCCTGCTATGGTTGTTAGGGTTCCTTATTGCTACTTCTGCTTGAAAGTAGCACACTAAGGTGGGGGTGGGGGGAGCGTGCCTAGAGAGATGGCTCAGTGGTTAAGAGCACTGTCAATCCTTCCAAAGGACCCTGGTTCAATTCCCAGCACCCACATAGCAGCTCACAACTGTCAGTAACTCCAATTCCAGAGGATCTGATACCTTCACACTAATGCACACAAAATAACATTAAAGAATTTTTTTTTAAAGACGCAAGCCAAGGAAATAAAAAAGAAATGTTAGCCAGGCGTTGGTGGCACACACCTTTAACCTCAGCACTTAGGAGGCAGAGGCAGGTGGATCTCTATGAGTTCGAGGCCATCGTAGTCTACAAAGCAAGTCCAGGACAGCTAAGGCTACACAGAGAAATCCTGTCTTGAATCCCACCCCCACCCCCACCCCAAAAAATTGAAATAGCAGTGAAAACAATGTTATGGTTAAGGGTCACCAAAACATGAGGGTCTGGAGCCGGGCGTGGTGGCGCACGCCTTTAATCCCAGCACTTGGGAGGCAGAGGCAGGCGGATCGCTGTGAGTTCCAGGCCAGTCTGGTCTACAAAGTGAGTCCAGGATGGCCAAGGCTACACAGAGAAACCCTGTCTCGAAAAACAAAACAAAACAAAAAAATAAGGGTCTGAATAAAAGGGTCAGATCTGAATAAAAGGGTTACAGCATTGAGAAATGCTGCTTTAAGCTTTCTGAATACAGAGAATTTGTGAGTCTTGCTTGATACTCTAGCCTTAGATACAAGTCATATAAATGTGCTAAATACTCATTGGATAAATGAGTGGATGTGGAGTTTCCCAACAGGTAAAAGAAAAAGCCCTGAAATAACAGAATATGAATTGCCTCTTTAAGATGTCCTTCCTTCTTTCTCCCTCCCTCTCTCTCTCTGTCTCTGTCCCTCTCTGTTTGTCTCTTTCTTCTTTTCTTTTCTTTTCTTTCTTTCTTTCTTTCTTTCTTTCTTTCTTTCTTTCTTTCTTTCTTCCCGCCTCTGAGACAGGGTTTCTCTGTGTAGCCTTGGCTGTCCTGAATCTTGCTCTGTAGACCAGGCTGTTCTTGAACTCACAGCAATCTACCTGCCTCTGCCTCCCAAGTGCTGGGATTAAAGGGGTGCACCACCACATCTGCTATTTCATAACTATAATTTTTCTACTGCTATGAATTGTAATGTAAATATCTGATATGCAGGCTATCTGATATGTGACCCCTGTGAAAAGGTCATTCATAATGCAAAGGGGTGCCGACCCACAGGTTGAGAAACACTGGCTTAGATAATTAAAACTCTGTACGTGATACCTAATTTTTTTTTTTTTCAATAGCGGTAGGTTTTATAAAGGAGGGAACACATCGTATGGGGACAAAACTAATGGTTGGGGAATTTTTCTCTAAACAGTGGTACTAGAGCCGATGCGTAAAGCAACCAATCCCGCCAAGCAGTGGGTGGGAAAGAGGATTGCAGGGTGGGGTAGGGCGGCAGAAAATGTAAAGCCCTTGAGGCAAACAGCCAGGCAACTGCTGAGTATACGGAACTGAAAGAACTGACGTAGCCAACACATGAGCAGGGAGGCAGAGATGGTTTCGAAGCAAGAGGGGGCAGCTTCGGATGCCTTCTAAAGCAGGCAGAGCAGCTTGCTGGGCCAGCAGCATGAGGGCCACCTGGGACCTAAACAGGCAGGCAGCTTCATAGGCTACAACCCAGGAGCGCCTGAATCAAGGTGGTAAGAGGAGGCCAGACGCTGTATTTTTAACAAGCTGCCGGTAACTTGTTGATAATTGATGGTGCTCAACGATGTGCGTGTCTCTACCTCATCTATAATCTAAAAGTTAATAAAAAGAAAAAAGAAAAAAGTTAGGGGCCAGCAAGGTGGCTTGGCAGGTGACGATGCCTGCAACCAAGGCCTACAACTGGAATTTGATCTGCAGGGGCCCACAGGGTGGATGGAGAGGGCTGGCTCCGGCAGGTTGCCCTCCAGCCTTCACGTGTGCACTGTGGCATGCACGCACCCTCCCCCACAATGTATAAGCATTGCTTTGTTTTTTTTTAAATTAAGTGTATGCTGGGTGTGGTGGCACACGCCTTTAACCCCAGCAACTCGGGAGGCAGAGGCAGGCGGATCTCTGTGAGTTCGAGGCCAGCCTGGTCTACAAAGTGAGTCCAGGACAACCAAGGCTATGCAGAGAGACCCTGTCTCGAAAAACAAAACAAAACAAAAAGAAAAACCAAAATTAAATATACAAGTAAGTGTATTAGTATGTACGCTGTCCTGTAACATGTTAGAGGAGTGGGATGAGAATGTCTGTCTTCTTTTGCTATGTGACTTTGCTTCCTTAAGTATTTATAGCTCTATCCACCCATTTTCACTGTCATATAATGTATTATCACATGGCTAAGCCATTGCATTCCCCACATACATCTGACTTGCTTCAGTGGTTTCCCCCCCCCCCCCACAGGAATAACAGTATACACTTCCTATATATCCTGGCGAATGAGCTCTACTTGTTTCGTTGATGTGGGTAAGGATGGACTTGTTAGGCAGTGTATATGTATAACTTCAACCTCATAGTAGCAGCAAATTGTTGTCCCAAAGAATCGTTCCAATTTATGTTTTCCCCTAAATAGTGGAACGGTTTTGGTTACTCTGCACCGTTGCCGATGTTGACATCACTGGCTTAACCAATATAATGGCTATGAAGTGCTGTCTCATATTATTTAGTTGTTCGTTTTAAAAGTTTATCTATCTATCGTGTACACATGCTATGGTGTGAGTGTCGAGCTTGGAGGACAACTTGCAGGTATCGTTTCTCTCTCTCCGTTCACGATGTGGGTTCCTGGAATAGAACCTGGGCCATCAGGCTTGGCAGCAAGCACCTTTATACCAGAGCCATCTTACTGGCCCTAGATGTTCTTATTTTTCTATTGAGTTGCTTGGTTTTTGTTTTTCTGTTCTTGTTTTTTTTTTTCTTTTCTGTTTGTAAGACTTTTTTTGTTTGTTTGTAAGACTTTTAACATAGTCTGGACATTAGCTGAGCTTGGTGGAGCAGACCTGTAATCCCAGTTATGTGGAAAGATGAAGCAGAAAGTTGGTGAATTCAAGACCTGTCTGACCCATAGAATAATTTAAGGTCAGCCTGGGCTATTTAGTTAAACCTTTTCTCAAAAGAGAGAGCTGTAGGGGCTGGAGAGATGGCTCAGAGTTTAAGAGCGCTGGCTATTCTTCCAAAGATCCTGAGTTCAATTCCCAGCAACCACATGGTGGCTCACAACCATCTAGGATGAGATCCAGTGTCCTCTTCTGGCCTGCAGGCAGGATACTGTATACATAATAAATAAATAAAATCAGCCGGGTGTTGGTGGCACACACCTTTAATCCCAGCACTTGGGAGGCAGAGGCGAGGCCAGGCTGGTCTACAGAGTGAGTTCCAGGACAGCCAAGGTTACACAGAAAGGGCTGTAATATTCACAAACATGGCGAATTTTCCTGTTTCCTTCTGTATCCTTTAACAAATTTGTTTTGCTAGTTTTAGCTTTGTGGTTTTTGAAATAGGGTTTTGTAGTTCCCTCTGGCCTTGAACTCTCGGGTTGGCCTGCCTCCACTGACCCTCGAGAGTGCTGGGATTACAAGAGAGTTTGTGCTCCTCAGACAGGAATCTAAGCCTTACGCAAGCCAGCCACTCTACCCAGCTGACTCTCAGGACCGTTTAGTTATCTCTTTAAAGATTTGAACTCATTTCTGTAGCTCTTACCAAATAGTTGGCTATCTTTATTCACAGGTATTTCATTTTTTATGCAATTATAAATTGTATCTTTTTTTTTTTTCAAAAAATGGCATGCTGTGTTTATCATATGTAGAAATATAATTGACTTTCACAACCTTGCTGAATTCGCAAAATGTTCTGATTTGGGAAACTTTCCTCATTTCAACAACTGCTGAACTGCTGAATTGATGGTGGTTTGGCAGCAGATTTTGTTTGCATATTCTTTCTTTGTTTTTTGTTTTTTTGTTTGTTTGTTTGTTTGAGACAAGGTCTCTCTGTGTAGCCTTTGCTGTCCTGGACTCACTTTGTAGACCAGGCTGGCCTTGAACTCACATTGATCCGCCTGCCTCTGCCTATTCTTTCTTTCTTGCATGCTCCTTTCTTACTGTTGATCAGCAGTGGTGACCTTTTGTGCCCAGTATTATTTCTGACCTTACCAAGATCACCTTCTACTCTTGAACATCATGTGGGATTTTGTTATAAGGCCTCTTCTCTAGGAAGTTTAATATTTTAAAAATCCAGTCAGGTGTCATGCCACATGCCCAGAATCCCAGCACGTAGGAGGTAAAGGCATGACCATCCTCGACACTCTCTGAGGTTTGCCTCTTTATGATTGATAGGGGCCTCCAATCTAAGTCGTCGTTGTCATCATCATCATCATCATCATCATCATCATCATCATCATCATCCTGGCAGTTATCCTGTCCACTCAGTGTTGTAAAGAAATGCCAAGGTATAAATCTTGGGTCAATAAGGAAACTGGCCCCTGGGAAAGTGCATCTCAAATGGTAAGAGAAAAATAGGGACAAACATAAAAAAGAAAAGTTGCCCTTAGAAGGAGTAGGTAAAACTGGGCATGTCACTCTGGAATCTGAGACAGGAGGATTTAGAGTTAGAAGCCAGCCTGGGCTGCACAGACCCTGTCTCCAAAAACTGATAAATAATAAAACTCTTTTGAAAAAGAAGGAATATATTGTGAATGAGGCTGAATGCTAATTCGAGGTAAGCAAGATGAAAACCAAAGTGTCATAAGTTACATTAAATATTAAGTATTTAACTTAAAATGTTGTGACCTCCGAGGTATTTTTGTTTTTTTGAGACTGAGGTTTCTCTGTGTAGCTTTGGCTGTCCTGGACTAGCTTTGTAGACCAGGCTGGCCTTGAACTCACAATGATTTGCCTGGCTCTGCCTCCCAACTGCTAGGATTAAAGGCGTGCGCCACCACACCCAGCAACCTTGGCGGTATTTAAGGGTAATGGCCACAGCAGGCAGATTAGAGGTGAAAGGAGGTCAAACCAAAATGGTAGACTGAGGACACATGTCTGCCTTTCCTTCCAACCCCGACCCAAACCTAACTGAAAAACTACAGAATGCCATCCGTGTATCTGAGATCTAAGACAGGAGCTTTTGTATCTCAAGAGAGCTTCAAACTTACTATATAACTAAGTATGGACTTCAGAGGAATGTTAATTCAGAACATGGCTGTTCTGGCAAGAGATCACATCAGCTGGGAGAAGAGTGGGAGCCAGAACAGCTGAGTTGAACCAGCCAGCCCAGAGTTCAGAAAGAACAAGTAAGGGTGAGCTTATTAAGCAGTAAATCTCAGATGCTGAGAACATTCTAGGCCTAGATTAGATTGTATGGAGGCTAGAAGCTTCCAGGACTAGGCCTAGGTTAGCAGACAGAGGCAGTAAGCCTCCCAGACAACAATAGAGCCAGGAGAATAAAAGTTACTTCTTTTGTTTTGTTTTGTTTTTCGAGACAGGGTCTCTCTGTGTATCCTTGGCTATCCTGGACTCACTTTGTAGATGAGCCTGGCCTCGAACTCACAGCGATCCGCCTGCCTCTGCCTCCTGAGTGCTGGGATTACAGGCATGCGCCACCACTCCCGGCTAAAAGTTACTTTTTAATGAACTTTTGTTTCTTCCTCCTCCACCTCCAGAGTTTGGAGTTAGAACTGTGAACCTTCAAATCTGGTTTCTTTGGTGCTGGGGACCAAACCCAAGGCCTCGTGCATGCTGGGCAGGACTTTACCAGCCTCAAATCAGACTTTCAGAACTGTCCTTAGAGTAGACATCCCATATGGAAGACAGGCACCAGCCTTATGAGTCTTGATGCATGTACAAACTGGAGGTGTCCTCTTTAAGATAAATAATGCTACCTCCTGAATAGACAGTAAAGGCCTTGGAAGGGTCCTTTAAAACCTAAAGATTCACAGAACATCTTAAACAATATGATTGGCAAGGAAATCTTTAGATCCAAACAGTCATATCCCAGAAAAGATGGACTAGGTACTAGGAACTCTTCTGGGCAGAATCAGATGGGAAAGACCCAATGGCTAGGAGAGGACCCCAGCAGTCAGCGTGATTAACTTGGGGACTACATTTAAAGAGCAGCTGTGCCGGTCAGGGCTTCCCACTTTCTTTGCTTGGGCTGAGCACCAAGCACAGCCCTGAATACAGGAGCCAACGCAGCAAGTGTGTTCTAGAGGAGCCAGGGCAGTGGCCCAGATAGCTAACAATAGCCAAGAGGGTTGAGGTGTTTCTGGTACACAGTGTCCACCTATTTGAAATCACAGCTGCCTCTCCCCAGCAAACACCAGAAACTATTGTCTCCTGTAATCAGAGCCGAGAGCCCTGAACAGGCAAGGGTTTCAGACAGCTCAGGAAAATCAATGCCAAGACACTCCCGGAGGGAACAAACAGAAGGACTCATTCTAGAAGGTTGTAACTTAACAGGGTCCAGGGATGACTCATTTGGTGAACTGCTGTTGCACAAGGCTGAGGGCTTGAGTTTGGCTCCTCAGCATGCATGTTATAACCTAGGCATGGCAGCATGCTGTGGTCCCAGGCCTGGGGAGGTGGAACAGGGTGGAGTGCTGGGGCAAGCTAGCCAGCCAGAGCACTCAAATCAACTCTGTGTGCTTCATGCCAATGGGAAGCCTGTCCTACACATACACACACACACACACACACACACACACACACACACACACACACATACACGTACATAAAACATGCACACACATGCATACCACATATGTACATACACACACACATATATACATACATACGTATATTCATACCTACGTACATACATAATAGGGAGGGAGGGAGAGAGTAACTGAGGAAGACACCCAATATTGACCTCTGGCCTCTACCTGTGCAAGCACATAAGCAAGCAAGCGCGCACACGCGCGCGCGCGCGCGCGCACACACACACACAAACTCCAACACAGCAGACAAAATGAAGGAATAAATTATACTTTTAAACATGTAACACAAAAAGATTTCAGTACATCAAATTGATGACAACAAAACCTGAAAATCTGTCTGTCTGCTCATTCAATATCAGTTGAAGGCATTTATTGTGTAGCGGGAAGTCTTCAGAGGCCCAGATGTCCTCTAAGGAAAGTGAAGTTCCCTGAAATACCACATTCCAGAAAGGAGATCAGATAGTAAGTGATAGCTTTGGTAAATAAGCAAGTTGTGTAGTAATCTAGACACAAAGGCAGTGGGTCGAAGAATGAATGCGTTTCTAGGAAGAAGCAATTAAAGTTTTGGCCAGGTGAGCCTTGACCAAAGTAATTTAGTCTTTAAAACATATTGTAAGGGATGAAATTCAGCTGGTCAAGTGTTTGCCTTGCAGGCACAAAGCCCTGGTTTGTGCCTAATTGTAGACTAATTCAAGAGGTGGAGGCGGGAGGGTCAGAAGTTCAAGGTCATCTTCAGCTATGGAGAGTTTGAGGCCAGTTTGGGATTTTAAAAAACCCCGTCTCAAGAGATAAATGAATCCTGAGAGGTAGCTGTGGTGAGCTCAAGCATAATTCCAGCACCTGAGAGGAGACTCGTGAAGCCACGGTCAGCCCTGGCTTAGGAATTGCTTTCCTCCTCCTGTTCGTCTTTTTGCCCTTGCTCTATGTAAATTTAGCTAAGTGGTAAGGGGTGGTCTCAGTGTCTTTATAGGAGACACATGTTTATTTGTGTCTAAGTCACCAACTAGCTTTCACCTGAGAACTCACACATTTGTTTTCTTTTTTGTTTTTGAGCCAGGGTCTGCGACACCATGCCTGGCTCTTTTTTCTTTTCTTCTTTTATTTTTTGAGACAGGATTTCTCTGTGTAGCCCTGGATGTCCTAGACTCACTTTGTAGACCAGGCTGGCCTCGAACTCAGAGAGTTGCCTGCCTCTTCCTCCCGAGTGCTGGGATCAAAGGTGCACACCACCACTGCCCAGCTCACATATACATTTTGTTGTTGTTGTTGTTGTTTGAGACAGGGCCACATATACATTTTTTTAAATCAGAATGTAAATTGTTTTAAACTACAACATCACTCCGAATTCTTGATGGCTCTTGTGGCTTTCACAATCAGGGAAAGAGACATTAATCACTTAAACCTACAAATAATACATCATCTGCAGATTCTAGGAAGGGGAGGGACCGGGCTAACAGAATAATAGAAGGTGCACTGGGGACTTTGGAAGGACTGGGGCAAGGTTAAAAGAGGACTGAGTAATCACTCTCTTAACGAGCACTGTTGCTGGTGAGTCAGAGCAACACATTCAAATTATACTTAGAACTTGCTAACGTGCTAAGATGACAAGTCACAATATTTACCCAAGTCATGTTTTAGATGCGCTAGTAATCCAACAGTGGACCGACAGTGATAGGCAGAGGCGGCAGGGAGACCAGTTAAGTCTGGAAAACGTATTTCTTGAGTGTCTTCCTTCCCCGGCTTGACTGCTGGCCAAATGAGCAGGCTTGGCCAGTGACTCCAGCGTTAGAAGGTAGGTTTGGATCTGCCCTGTTTCCCCAACCCAGTGACTCATTTCTTCTGAGCCGTGAGTCACGCTGCACACCTCCTGCCATTCTGTGAGAGTCATGGGCACTGGCATTCTGGAAACTTGGAGTAAGTGAGGGAATCTCTGTGAAGCCATTGCCTAACATAGGTAGCTCTGTGGTCAGATGTCTCTCTCCCTTCGGTCCATTTGTTGCCTCTGCCCCCTCCTTTCTCCTCTTCTTCCTCCTCCCCCTCTCTTCTCCTCCCCCCTCCCCCCTTTTCCTTATCCTCCCCGCCCCCCTTCCTGTGCAGGAATTGAGCTCCTGTTATCAAATGCTAAACAAGCCTCTGGAGCTTCCAGTCTCCAGCCTAGATATTTTTGTTTACATGGGTTACAATTACATAGCCTGTTAGAAATGAAAACTACAGAATGTTCCAAATATCCATTCCTTTTATAATAATAATCACATCACTCTAAAGAATTTGATGAAGCATATTTTCCAAATCAAAAAAGTTTAGCAAGAAGAGTGGCATTGCTTTAGTAAGTGTTCATGTGATGTGTGTGTACATGTGTGTGCAGCTACATGTGTGTGAGAGCATGCATATTGGAGGCCAGAGGTTGACATCTGTTATTTTCCCTCCACTTTATTTTCTGAGACAGACTCTCTCACTGAACCTGGAGCTTACGGATTCAGCTAGATGGGCTGGCCAGTGAGCTGCGGGCATCCACCTACCTGGGTACACCCCCCCTTCCCTGCCCCCCCCCCCCCAACTCAACATGTTTGCACAACAGGCACTTTAACAACCAAGCCATCCACCCAGCCCTGTGGCACATAGTTTTACAGTTCTCTTTGGTATCTAGTTTAAAGGAAGACAGCTGGCTCTTGTATTGGCTTCTGCGCTCAGCTGATTGTAATGTGCTATTTGGGCTGAAGTCACGGTACTGGACTGAGTCTCAGTCCTGAGCGGGAGGTCAGAAACAGAAATGTTTTATGACCTTTTCAGATCACGGCTCCCTAAAGGTTAGCTGCAGTGGGAAACCTGAACCCTAGCAGAGAACTTTTGCCCTCCATTGTCCTAAAACTCAGTGGATCATTTTGAACTCCGCACAGACAGTATCTTCCATCTGCCATTGGAATATGAATAATACAGATATTCCAAAAGTAACACATTTCTTCTATGGCATACAGCCCACATCATTTGTTAAGTCATTGATTTAATTAAGAAATAAATAAAACTTAAAGATAGTAGGAATCATTCTCACTGTGGAAGATGCAAACGTTTTCTAATTTCTCCTGGAAAAAAACAGTTTTTTAATCCATGGGCAACAAATGCTGTCAGTTGTTCTTTGCTTGAGATGACAAGCTTTCTCCCTTTGACCTGTGAGAAAAGGCCTGTAGAGTACCCCTGTCTGAGTTTCCATAACCTATTAGTCATCCTGTCAAATTAAAAGGCTTCATGCATTAAACAGTTAGTTTAAACTTCAATTCAAGTATAGCACAAGTACCCTCTCACATGCAGCAGAAATGCCTTATACCACATCCCACTCTACTATCCGGAATGTTAAAAAAAAAAAAAAGTAGACTCAAGGTTACGATTCAATAAGAAGTTGCTGGATGAGGTAGTCTACACCTTTCATTCCAGCGCCTAGGAGGCAGGGGGTAACCTGATCTACATAGTGAGTTCCAGGCTAGCCCAGACTCTATAATGAGACCCTCCAAAGGGGGGAGAAGGGTTGATAAAAACAAATGATTTTTTTGTTGCTCTGTCAAAGTCTGCTCTGTGTGGGTATGCCGGGCCCAGCACTACAGACTGTGACATGCTTCAATTGACATGGCTGAAACGCTCCAAGCTCTCTTTACTTACTGTGGCTTTTGCCCATCAGTGTAAACCAGAACACAAAGGCAAATAATCTCACTTTTGTCCTCACAGAAAGTGAGAGACCTTAGTTCAGCGATATGCTTGGGACGCTGTTACTTAGTATGCTAGTGTAAGCTATTTTCTATTGACTTCTGTCTGTTGGCAGTAACTTAACATCGCTACATTAGACCAGCACCACTGTCTTCTCTTTTTCTGTTGCCTCACTATGTTGTCACATTGTTATATCAAAAAGTACTTAGTCTCAAAAAACAAACAAACAAATAAAAATCACCCGTGGGCCTCTCATGATGTAAGGAAGGACCCAACTCCCACACAAATTGTCCCCTGACCTCCCTACATGCTATGGGGCACACACAAAATAAATAAATAAATGTAAAAAGAAGTCGGATACATAAATAACAAAATACCTGATATAATAAATGCCATACTAATTGTTGTTATATGTTGTTGGAAAAATAATAACTCAAAAATTCTGTGCATCTCAGTGCAGATATGGTTCTTCATGGAATCCTCGCCTGCATAAACTACAGCTGCTGAAGGACAGACATAGTGTTCATTTTTACCTAATTTATTGTTGACTTGGCTCTCTGCGGTAGTTTCTTTTATCGATGGGCAGGGCTCTGAGGGGCGGGGTTCAAGATAAGGTTTCTCTGTCTGGTCTCTAGACCAAACTGGCCTTAAACTCACAGAGATCTGCCTGCCTCTGGAATTAAAGGCGTGTACCACCATCCCTAGGCTATTGGTGGTGGTTTCTTTGTATTTGTTTGGTGTGAAACAAAGTCACCTCAATTTTACCAGTAGTTTGTGAAACTTCAAAATGGCCTGGTGTGTGAAGCGAAGCCCTTCAATTTCCCCCAGAGAAATCCCTCCTGAAGCCCTGCTTTCTTTCCCTTGCTCTCCTCTGAGAGGGGGCCTTGTTTCCCTGTAGTTCAGCCTTCCTGGGCCTGACTGCTCAGCTGAGGGGCAGTGACATGGGGTGGAGGCTCATTTTGCAAATTTGTAACCTTTCCCCATGTTTTACACTCCCTGTCCTCTCCCCTGTTGTCAGCAATCTCAAATCTCCACATCCCTGATTTCTGGGACTTGGCTGCATCAGTGCATCTTTCACTGACAGCCTGGAGGAAATACTTGATTTGCAACTCTCCTCCGTCCTCTTCTGTATGTGCATCTTCCCACAGCTCCTAAAGGCTAGCATCTGCTCTCACTTTCCTTCTCGTTCTTTTGGGTTGTGCAACTTTATGCCTTTAAAAAGCTTTTTCATTCTGTACTCTCAGCATTCAGAATGTGGGGTCAGAAGGGTGGGGAATTCAAGGTCACTCTTGTGGTCTTTGTTTGTTTGTTTGTTTTCGAGACAGGGTTTCTCTTTGTAGCCTTGGCTGTCCTGGACTCACTTTATAGAGCAGGCTGGCCTCGAACTCACAGAGATTCTGCCTGCCTCTGCCTCCCAAGTGCTGGGATTAAAGGCATGCGCCACCAAAGCCTGGCTCATCCTTGTCCTCTTAACCAGTTTTTAAAACCTGTCTTGCCTACAAGAGACTCTATTCCAACACCCCCAAGCAGGAACAACAACAAGAAAATCTTTTTAGTCTCATTTGATGGGTGTTTCAAGTGGAAAGTAATGACGATGAATGTGCCCAATACAGTGTTTAGTTGAATGCCCAGTATTTACACCTGGTCACAGCTGTGTGCTCTGGGAGACATGTGAGTCTGTCTTGGCAACTGCAGGTCCTATGTCTGCTGTTCAGAGACAGGCAGTGAATCTGGTGAGGCAAATAAATACTCATAAAACATTAACTTGTTTGACAAGTCCATCAACACTTTTTTCTGGGGAATAATTTTATCTTGGGTAGCCCAGTTACTTAATATTTGTTTAACATTAGGAGAGTGCATTCCACAGGAAGCAAAAGCCTCATTTAAACACCCCCAGATCTATCATTTCTATAGGATGACACATATAGGATGACACGTAATCTCATACAATCCTGATCAGCACCATTAGCAGGCAGGTGCTGAAAATGACCAGGAACCCCTGTGGTGGTTTTGTAAGCCCAGGCCACCCCTCCTCTGGCAGCAGAGTTGGCTCAGTAGGATACATAGTACAATCCTATCTCAAGGACCTGCAGGAAGATGACTCATTGGGTAAAAGCACCTGCAGCGAGGCCTGATGAACTGAGTTCAATCCCTGGGACCTACCTAGTGGAAGGAGAGACCAGACTACCACAAATTCTCCTCTGACCTCCACAAGCATGCTGGGGCAGGCATGCTTCCCATGCAAAAACAAAAAACAAAACAAAACAACTTTTTTTTACAAATGTAATAAGACACCCCCCCATCAATTAAAAACAAACAAACAACCGGGTGGTGGTGGCACATGCCTTTAAATCCAGCACTCTGGAGACAGAGGCAGGCAGAGCTCTGTGAGTTCGAGGCCAGCTTGGTCTACAAAGGGAGTCCAGGACAGTTAAGGCTACACAGAGAAACCCTATCTCAAAAACCCAAACAACAGCAACACCCAAACAAACAAATAAATATCCATGGTAGAGAAGATCTCACTGTGCGCACAGACTAGAAAGGTCCATGAGGCTGAAACAGAAGGAAGGTGAAGTTAGAAAAAAATACTAATCATTGGTGGCAAGCGTAGCCTTCTGCGGGAAGTGATAGCTGAACCACATGTCGATGGATGAGTTATATTTAAAGTTACAGAAAATCAGAGGAAGGGAGATTAAGAACCTGGACAGAGGCTTGAGTATCGGCATGACCGTGATGTATTTATGGAAGAGTAGAGAATGGCTTGACTGTGGGAGGTGACAGATGTGATTTCTAGAGTGTGCTTTAGAGTCTTGCTTCAACAGCCAGGCTTGGTGGTGCACACCTGTAAAATCCCAGCACTCGGGAGGCAGAGGCAGGCGGATCGCTGTGAGTTTGAGGTCAGTCTGATCTACAAAGCGAGTCCAGGACAGCCAAGGCTACACAGAGAAAGACCGTATTAAAAAAAAAAAAAGAAGAAGAAGAATCCTACTTTATCAAGTGGTATGGAGGTGGATGGAGCTAAGCCACTTGGGGTTAAGTATATCTTAGGGACCCATCTATGTCAACACTCAGGGCTCCTTCTCATCCTTTTTGAAGCTGAAATGTTCCATTGTATGGTGGCTGCACCTTGGTTTGGAGAACAGCAACCTTATGATGGACAGTTAGCTTGTTTCTAGTCACTTGCTATTCTAAGAGTAACATGTATGTTCTCTTGTTGTATGCTTGCAAGTCTCTCTGTACACAGATTCCAATGAGATGGTAGGGTCCAAAAATAAGGTATAATTTTATCTGTATTTTTAATGTCTCTCCACAGTCCTATTTTTCTTTTTGGATTTGTATTTTTTTCTTTTGTTGTTGTTTTGTTTTGTGTGGGAGGGTTGTTTGCTTTTTGTTTTTTTCAAGGTAGGGTTTCTCTGCATAGCTCTGGCTGTCTAGAAACTCATTCTGTAGATCAGCCTGGCCTCAAACTCAGAAATTTGCCTGTCTCTGCTTCCTAAGTGTTGGATTAAAGGCATGCACCACCACTACCCAGCTTGAATGACTTACTGTTTTTCACTGTCCCTAATGTATGTGAAATTGATCAAAAGATTTTTCCAAAATTGTTGTGTGAGAAATTGTATTTGTTTAATTTCAATGTTCATTTTTTTCTTATCATGCACTTCCACATTTTATTTTTTTCTTTTTAGAAAAATGCATGTTTTTAAAATTATGTGGCCAGGCGTGGTGGCTCACGCCTTTAATCCCAGCACTCGGGAGGCAGAGGCAGGTGGATCGCTGTGAGTTCGAGGCCAGCCTGGTGTACGAAGCGAGTCCAGGACAACCAAGGCTACACAGAGAAACGCTGTCTCAAAAAAAAAAAATTAAAATTATGTGTATGTGTCTCTGCATGTGAATGCAGGTGCTCATGAAGGCCAGAAGAGGGTGTTGGATCCCCTGGAGCTGGGGTTGTTACAAGCAGTTACCAACCACCTGATATAGATGCTGGGCTAGATTTGCAGTCCTCTGCCAGAGCAGTACATACTCCTAACCCTTGAGCCATCGCTCTCCAGCCCCTAAAAAAAAAAAAGAAAAGAAAAGAAAAGAAAAAATGCTATATGTAGTGAAAGGGTCTAACTAAATATACATTCTATATTAAAAGAAAAGACCAGCCAGGCATGTGGCCCACACCTTTAATCCCAGTACTCAGGAGGTATAGACAGGTAGATCTCTGAGTTTGAGACCAACATGGTCTTAGTGCGTTCCAGCTCATGTAGGGCTACACAGTGAGACTCTGTCACAAACAAACAAACAAATAAACAAACCATGCATCATCCATAGAAACATTTAACTTGGGCTATTTACTGGGGCTAGACCAGTCCTGGGAGAAGTAGTAATAGAATAAATTAATTTTATTTCTTTCTTCCTTCCCTTCTTTCTTTCTTTCTTTCTTTCTTCATTCTTTTGTTCATTCTTTCATTCATTTGTTTTTCAAGACAGGGTTTCTCTGTGTAACCTTGGCTGTCATGAACTTGATTTGTAGACCAGGCTGGCCTGGAACTCACAGTGCTGGGATTAAAGGCATGCACCACCATGCCTGGCCTAAATTAATTTTCTTATAGTGTCAGACACAACATAAGTGCATTCAACATCGTAAACACTTATTGCCTCTCCGATGCTCTCTACGTAAGATAAAGCAACACTTGGTGCACACTACAAAAAGATTAGGAAGGACATCTGTATCACAGACCCATCTTTGTGAATGATAGTGTTTGTTTTTCTCAACATCTCTCAGTTGTATGATTCTTTAGAAAAATAATAAAAGAAGTTATACAAGTGACTGGAGAGATGGCTGAGAGGTTAAGAGCACTGGCTGCTCTTCCAAAGGTCCTGAGTTCAATTCCCAGCAACCACATAGTGGCTTACAACCATATGTAATGAGATCTGGTTCCCTCTTCTTTTATGCAAGTGTACATGCAGGCAGAACACTGTATAAATAATAAATAAATAAATATCTACGTAAAAAAATAAGCTATGTGTGAGTTTGTATGTAGGAGTGCAGTGCCCATGGAGGACAGAAAAGGATCACAGCCCCTAGAGCCAGGATCCCAGGTGGTGTGAGTTACCTGACCTGAGTGCTTGGAACCAAATTCAGGCTTCTCTGCAAGCAATGGGAGCCCTTGACCCACGAGCCAGCTCACCAGTGTAATTTTCTTTCTTTTCTTTTCTTTTTTATTTATTTATTTATTTATTTATTTTTATTTTATTTTATTTTTTGGTTTTTTGAGGCAGGGTTTCTCTGTGTAGCCTTAGCTGTCCTGGACTCGCTTCGTAGACCAGGCTGGCCTAGAACTCACAGAGATCCACCAGCCTCTGCCTCCCAAGTGCTGGGATTAAAGGCATGCACCACCATGTCCGGTTTACCAGTATAATTTTCAATAGGAGTCACATAGGTGTGCTTTATTTAAGGATGCTTTATTGGATTCTTCTATCTGTCTCCACCCCAGTCCCTTCCAACCCCCCAACACTAGGTAGATGCTGACCAAGGGCATCGGGTTCCTTGGGGCAAGTTGGACCTTGGCTGTCAGGAGATTTGGTTTCTTCTTCTGACTCAAAGTTTGTCAGTTTCTTTCTCAGGCAGTACCTGGAGCCATTTCTGCTATTGAGCCTTTGATACTGTTACATTTTATTCCTTTGTTTTGGTTTGGTGTTTATCCCAGTTACTTTGAAGCAGGGTCTCCTGTAGGTCAGACCAATCTCCAGTTCACTGTGTAGCCTAGGATGACCTCGAACCTCTGACTCTGTCACCTCCACCTCCCACATGTTGGGGTTCCAAGTAAATCCCACCATCCCTGACAACTCTGCTGTTTTACCTGTGCCTGATGGCGGTGATATTCTCATCCTTGCAGGTGGTACTGTGAAGGTAAGGAGCTAGAACATTCTCCAGACGTTCACATCGTGCAGGCGGGGAACCTGCACTCACTGACCATCGCTGAAGCCTTCGAAGAGGACACAGGACGGTATTCGTGCTTTGCTTCCAACATCTATGGGACAGACTCAACTTCTGCTGAGATTTACATAGAAGGTAAAGCTAAACACTTTTAGAGCATGGCATGCACTATGGAAATATAATCATCTGTAATTAAATAAACATTTGCCTACTCAACCCATCTGGACACTGGAGATGACAGCTATAAATCAAGCAGACATAAATCTTCAGATGATGTCCCGATGAAATAATTACATTATAATGGGAGAAACAAGGCCAGGCGGTGGTGGTGCACACCTTTAATCCCAGCACTCGGGAGGCAGAGGCAGGTGGATCTCTGTGAGTTTGAGGCCAGCCTGGTCTACAAAGTGAGTCCAGGACAGCCAAGGCTACACAGAGAAACCCTATCTCAAAAAAAAATAATAATAATAATAATGAGAGAAATGGCAACCAAGTGAGATAAATGATGATAAATACACAGTATGACAGAAGAAATATAAAAAATAAATAGGAATTGTGTGTGTGTTGGCTGTAATTTTAGATTAGGTGACTAATAAAGACCTCACTAACCAGCTGACATTTGAGAGGAGACCCAGAGGAAATAAAGTGGTACTCACAAGAAAGTCAAGAGAACCTCACCTTGGCTGAGAAATCAGCAAGTGCAGTAGTGCAGAGGTGAGAGAGCATCAGTTTTGAGGTAGAAATGAGCCAGTGTTGGGCCAACGAGATGCCTCAGTGAATAAAAGCCTGGAACCTGAGTTTGATCACTGGTACCCACAGCGGAGGAGAGAACTGGTTCCAAAAAGTTGCCCTCTGACCTCCATGCATGCCCCCCACCAATAATAATAACTGTAATAATAATAGTGATGATGATAATAATAATAATAATAATAATAATAATAAACAAAAACAATTTAAATAAAATAGGAAGTGTTGAGTTAACATGGCCAGAATAGAGCAAGTAAGATGTAAGTAACAGAAGCTTGAAGTTCAAGATGAGATTGAGGTGGAGGGAGGCAGGCGAGCAGATCCTAAGTCCTAATCAGTCATTGCGAGGATTTTGCTTCTGAGTAACGTAGGAAATTCTGGAAGGTTCTGAGGAGAGACAAGATACAACATGACTGTCCCTAGCTGCTGGCTGAGAGTGAGTACTGTGGGGAGCAGGGTATAGAAGTATGTTAAGCACTAGAGGTGTTTACAACAGTTCCAAACGGGAGTCACTTCAGAGGAGAAATCAATTTGTAGTCCTCAAATATCTGTTATGCTGTTGTTCCTGTTTGCTCCAACCTCTGAGTTTTACCTGGGCACTCTGCTCTAGTACTTTCCCCTGCCCTACATACCTTAATGTGCGCCTTGTCTTGAGCACTTACATATTATATGATTATGAAATAAGCACTCGTTTGCCAAGAAGATAGCACAGAACTAAGCTCATATTTAACAAACATAGGTCGGAATGTCTTCCCTGTTTCCAGCCTCCAGTGTTTGCAGTACAATAAACGGCTCCTGGTTTAGCTTTACTGTGTATTCCTAGAATTTACTACCTTGGGGAGTAAATCTAGGAGCAGGCATCCGGCAAGAGAACTGAGATTGCATTGCTGTTTGTATTTGTATTCTGACATCTGGATATAGAACACTCCCACTCCCAGCTTGTAGGATGATTTGTTAATAGCAGGACAGGACGGAAGAACCCCCGCCTACACCTGCAGTGTTTGGAGTCCGGAATAATCCCCTCTTTCACCCACTCTATGAGGATTTGTGAAGACCAGGGAATGCCCGCAAAGACTGCCCTCTTAGTCCAAAGTCCTTAGCGGGTGTTGTTCACACGGGAATTCAGAGCATGGCCCAGTTTATTTGACCTGTGCCACTTAGTAGGCATATGTCCCTGATGGATGCCTTCCACTTCTTTGGGTCTGCCTTTCTCCTTTGCCAGACTGGGTGTTCATGTGAGGAACCACTAGGTTGTTGCTAAGTCTAAGATTCCTTGTTAGGTCTTCAGATGCCTAGGGATATGGTGGTCTTAAAAATCCCATCTCTTGTATTCCTTTCTCTAGGAGTCTCTTCCTCCGACTCAGAAGGGGACCCCAACAAAGAAGAGATGAATCGGTAATTCTAAAGCTTGAACACCCTCAGACGTCACGAGAACCCTTAATTAATGTCTAGAACTTGAAGGAGGTGGTTCCATGGGAGGGCCTAACATTTCAAGAAAACATACGTATGTACATATACGTGGGCAGATTTGGGGAAGACCCAATTTGTTTTTGCTTAAATCCAGCCCGGCAGATTAATTTAAATCTTCCCTGATGTTTAAAAAGAAAAAAAAAAAAGTAAAATGTCTCTTACGAAATATCATCATAGTTTTAGCTACAGGATTAAAAAATATAAAGCCCAATGGTTTTTAAAGTACGTTTTAAAAATAGTATTTACCAAGCTTGGTGTGGTAGAGCACACTTGTAATACTAACACTTGGGAAGCTGAGGCAGGAAGGTTGCCATAAGTTTCAGAGAAAATAAATGTTTCGGGGAGTCATAGTCTTTTTGCTAGACAGTGGTACTGAATAAAATGTTACCTATCTCTTTTTACTTTTAACAACTTTGATTGACACCCACCCACCCCTGCTATGGCCTAGGTACTGCGCTAGGTTCAGTGGATACCAAGAAAAATCACAGGCTTCCTGCCTGGACAAGATTTAAGGGAACAAAAAGTAGGGCAATTGGGCCAGGCATGGTGGTGCACGCCTTTAATCCCAGCACTCGGGAGGCAGAGGCAGGCAGATCTCTGTGAGTTCGAGGCCAGCCTGGTCTACAAAGTGAGTCCGGGACAGCCAAGGCTGCACAGAGAAACCCTGTCTCAAAAAAAAAAAAAAAAAAAAAAGAAGTAGGGCAGCTCCATGCTCAGTTCCCAAGATTATCTATAGAAAAACAAAACCAAACATGAAACAAAGAACATTTTTTTTAAAAAAAAATTTTCCCCCCGGGCTGGAGAGATGGCTCAGAGGTTAAGAGCATTGTTTGTTCTTCCGAAGGCCCTGTTCAATTCCCAGCAACCACATGGTGGCTCACAACCATCTATGATGAGATCTGGTACCCTCTTCTGGTGGGCAGGTACACATGCAGGCAGAATATGTATATAATAAATAAATAAGTCATGCCGGGCATGGTGGCACACCTCTTTAATCCCAGCACTTGGGGAGGCAGAGGCAGGCAGATCGCTGTGGGTTCGACGCCAGCCTGGTCTACAAAGTGAGTCTAGGACAGCCAAGGCTACACAAAGAAACCCTGTCTCAGGAAAAAAATAAATAAGTAAATAAATAAATAAATCTTTTTAAAATATCTTCATGAGGCCTCCATACAAAGCTGTATTCAGGAAAAGGTCAACCAGGATGCTCTGTTCCCCTGCCTCACGCTCTCCATGTGGCTGGCATCTCACTCAGACAGAACAGCATTCATTCTCAGCTTTCCTCTCATAGTGCTCACCTTGTGGAATTTCCTGTTGTGAAACTTCTTACTCATCATTTACACCCGGTTTAAATGTTCTCTTTCTGGGTTCCATAATAAACTCCTGTTCAGCCACACACTCACCACTCCTCTCTTGGGGACCCCTCGATGCTGCGACAAAGGCTAATGGGTATAAGTTTTGGTCTACAAGTTTCAATAAGTGAACAAGGAGATCTCACTTACTCATTTGCTTTAAATTGACTTGTTACAGCAAAGATTTTAGCTTCAGTTGTATATAACGGAGACCAAGCCAGCTGTGACTTAAATAACACAGATATTTGTTCGTCATTTACATACAAATCGGGATTTTTCTGGTAAGCAGACTTCTCAGCCTGCTAGGTACCAGCAAGGGACACGCTGGGTCTCTGGTGGCCTGATTCAGTTCTCTTCTTTACCTCATGCTAACACTTGGCCTCCATCACTTCAGTGTGACAAGAAGGAATGAAGGACACACTAACCCTCCTTTTGAGTCATCCCTCTTAAGCTGCACATAGCACTCTCCCTTGTGGCCCATGTCCAGAAAGTCATCACAGGGGCCACACCTAAGTACAGTAAAGGTTAGCAAGTAATCTTTCTACAGAGTAGCCATGAGGAAAAAGTAAATGGCTGCCCTGTTGTAGAGGGAAAGAAGTGCTGTGAAGACAATGCCGTGTAATTTTGCTTCTTAGAACACACACTAAGCAGGGTGTGGTGGCACACGTCTTTAATCCCAGCACTCGAGAGGCAGAGGCAGGTGGATCGCTGTGAGTTTGAGGCCAGCCTGGTTTGCAAAGGGAGTCTAGGACAGCCAAGACTACACAGAGAAACCCTGTCTCAAAAAACCAAACCAAACCAAACCAAACCAAACCAAAAGCACATGCTGCCTGTGTGGGAGAAAAATACATTCTGTATCCGTATGTCCCTCTTTGTTGTACAGCGATCCCACGGGCAGCTATACTGAGCGTGGCACAAGTGAGGACACTCAAAGCATCTGATGGGAGTTACCTCTTTTAACCCCCTAAAACCTTACAGCCTATAAGTGACTATTCACTCATTTTAGAGTTGAAAAAGCTGAGAGGCAACATCCAGACAAAAGAAAGTGTAGTCTACTCTTCAGCAGTCACATGTCCTCCTGTTGAAGACCACGAGGACCCTTTAAGCCCCGTGCTTCTAATTTCCCAGTGCTGCTCTTCCTTCCGGAAGACCCAGGTGTCAGCCTTCCACTCTGCCTTAGGCTCTTTCTCTTGTCGGGTTCTCTGGCCAAATCCACAGACCTCTATCTTCCCCACAAAACTACTTTTCCTTCTGTGTCCTTCTCAGGAGCACTTCCTGGTTCAGATCTCCTTGAGCGAAATGGTATCAAATTGAAGAGCGTATCGATTTTAGGGTATTTCTCATTTTTTGCCAGGGCAGATCCCAGAGATAAAGATTTATAAAGCCTGGCCTCTTTTCTTTTTTTCTTTTTTCTTTTCTTGCTTGAGATGGGAAGGAGTCATTGGTGGAGTGCTTGTCCAGTGTGCACAAAGTCCTGGATCTGATCACCACATTAAACAGGCGAGGTGGCTCATGCCTATAATCTGAGCACTCAGAGGGTATGTGCAGAAGGATCCGAAGTTCAAGGTTCCCCTCAGCTACATAGCCAGTTCAAGGCCAGCTGAAGGAGAGAGGGAGGGGAGAGAGAGAAAGAGAGACACAGAGAGAGAGAGAGAGAGAGAGAGAGAGAGAGAGAGAATTTAATGGTACATACCTTTAATCCCAACACCTGAGAGGCAGGTACAAATGGATCTCTGTGGCCTCAAGGCCAATCTTGCCTACACAGTGAAACCCTGACTTTAAAAAAAAAAAATGAAAGGAAAAAGTAAAGAATGGAGAGAGGGAGGAAGGGAAAGATAAGAAAAGAAAAAGGAAATGAGAATTAAGGTAGAGGCAGGGACAGCAAATGGATCTTTAGGAATTACCTCCAGCCCTTGCTGCGCCCATCTGTTATGAATCTCCAGTCACTGTTGAGATATCCGACCCTCTGGCTGTAGCCCATGCAAGGAATCCAAGGCTAAAGATGTCTTGGTGTATGTCTTGCCGGACAGAGGGTATAGCAATGAAATGCTGGCGGATGCTTGCTTGTAGAATATTGTCGAAGACTTACTATACTCAACTGTACGCAGAGCTGACATTACTGGTGTTGCTGAGAGATTTTTTTTTCCCACAAGCAGCTAGAGTTCTGTTTCATAATCTATATTTTAATAATTTCTCAGAATCCAGAAGCCAAATGAGGTGGCATCAGCCTTCACTACCTCTGCAGCCATTCCTCCAGCAGCACGAGCCCAGCCTTCGGTGGCCCAGCCCCGTGTGTCCACTGTCCAGCAGGTACGAGGATCCAGGTTGAACACAAGTGATCATGACCACCTTGCATGGCAGGCTCATGGCCCTCTGTTGTAAATCTGTCATTAACACAATAGCCTTGT
This sequence comes from Acomys minous, assembly GCF_964271855.1. Lineage (NCBI taxonomy): Eukaryota > Metazoa > Chordata > Mammalia > Rodentia > Muridae > Acomys > Acomys minous. The sequence goes on along the minus strand of NC_140495.1, from coordinate 90,893,245 downwards.
CCTGCGGCTGCATGAGCTCCTTGCTTTCAAAGGCTTTGGGAACCTCGTCTCCAACGCCTTGGGAAAACACCGCAGGAAAAGAGACTCTTGACAAGTTAGTTCATGAAATTCCCCCCCCCCCCATTTAATAAAAAGTACCAATTGTACATGAACCGACGGGTGTGTATCTTAACTTTATTTCATGGAACTTGGAATAGTTCTACTTATTAAGATAAGCAGGAAGTCAGTGTTGTTGTTGTGAGAAAAATAATAAAGACTCACATCTTTCACGTTGATGATAATGTTTATTGTAAAGCACCCACGGTATAGAAGCACATTAAGTAAAAACTTTAACCAGAGCTGGAAAGATGGCTCAGTGGTTAAGATCAAGTGTTGCTCTTGCAGATGGAACCTGAGTTCAATCCCCAGCATTTACTTTGGGCAGCTCACAACTAACTGTAATCCCAGCTCTTGGGATCCACCTGCCTCTTCTGGCTTCCGTGGATACCTGCAGGCACATACACAAACAAAGCTACATACCTATACACGTAACTAAAACTAAAATAAAATCTTTAAAAGAAACAAAAACCCACCAACATTAGCCAAGTATCTATCTCTACATCCTCAAATAAGTCTCCAGTCAATAGTGATAGTTGCTGGGAGAGACTTCCGGGCATTTTCTACTCATATATAAAAACACTGCATATGCATGTGCTTTAAGAAATGAAATTATGCTTTCTGAATGTATGTGCTGCATGTTAATGATGATATAAATAAATGCCCTTCACCCCCCCCCCCCCCCCCCCCGTTTTTTGAGACAGGGTTTGTCTGTGTAGCCTTGGCTGTCCTGGACTCACTTTGTACACCAGGCTGGCCTTGAACTCACTTCGATCTGCCTGCCTCTGCCTCCCGAGTGCTGGGATTAAAGGAGTGTGCCACCACACGCGGCCAAATAAATGCATTTTTAAGATCTACCATTTTTTGAATGTTCAGGATTACTTATCTAACCTCTTCAACAATGCGGGGAGGGTCAACTTTGAGTCCAAATGCATTGCTCTTTAAGCTGTGATTTGTGTAGCCCCAGGGACTTGATGAGTCCTCTTCCAGTTAGTGCTAGTTGTCTGGACCCCATAGGGTCGGGAAAGTGTAGTTTTTCTAGCCTGACCTAGGAAGGAATGCCTTCGATTCAGTCTACAGTCTCAAGTCTATGATTCATCAATTTAGAAAGCACTGGTCTTTTGGCTTGAAATTAATCTTATGGAACAAGGTCTGGTATCTTTAGGTCCACCCTGCAGTCATCTTGGTGACAATGGATGTCTTGTTGATTCCCTCCTAACAGTGTCAGAGTCCTACCAACTACTTGCAAGGCCTGGACGGGAAGCCTATCATTGCAGCTCCAGTGTTTACAAAGGTAATCAAATAGGACTTCCGCTCTTTCCGTCAGGGCTTTAAACACCACGGAACCCAGACAAAGGGCCCCAGTTTATCTCAGGATTTGCCTCTTGGAAATACAGTGTAGGACTTGTGGTTTTTGTGTGTGCGCGCATTTTGTCAGTTTCTATGGTATCACATCTAGCCCTAGGTATATTTATTTTATTTTACTTTACTTTTTTTTTTTTCCGAGACAGGGTTTCTCTGTGTAGCCTTGGCTATCCTGGACTCGCTTTGTAGACCAGGCTGGCCTCAAACTCACAGAGATCCGCCTGCAGATCCTCCCGAGTGCTGGAATTAAAGGAGTGCGCGACCACGCCCGGCTTTACTTTACTTTTTTGAGATAGGACCTTGGTATGCCCCAGGCTGGCCTTGAACTTGCTGTGTAACTTAAGATAACCTTGAACTTCTTGCTATTGAGTCCTGGGATTGCAGGTTTGAACTGCTACGCCCAATTTATTCATTGCTAAGAATTGATCTTGGGGCCTTGTGTGTGCATCGCAAGGACTCTGTCGGCTAAGGTATATCTCCAACCCATCTCCAAGTCTCAGATTCTTTTCTTTTCTTCATCTTTTTTTTTTAAACTAAAACAGCTGTCAATTTTATTTTCATACTTCACAATATAAGTGAAGGCAACAACTTTTTGAAAATCCCACTTCTCCCCTCCAAACTATTCTCCCTGCTAGGAAGGGAGAAGTCTTCCTTATCCTGCAGCTAAAAACAAACAAACAAACAAACAAAAAACCACTCAGGCTCAGCACAGGGAGCTCCTGGTGAAACAGAAGAAGAAACACAAAACTGACCCAGGGCCCTTCTGCTCTTCTCTGTCTGGCCGAGTGGGCATCGTCGTAGGGCGAGCCTCAGGCCCAGGCATCATGGGCATGTGGCCTCCACAGGGTGGCCTTGTCTCAGGAACAGGTCCCACAGGCACGATCCCAGGAGGAGGAGGGCCTCTCACTGGCATCGAGGGAGGGCCTCCCATGTGGGGTGCAGGCATCATGCCAGGGAGAGGAGGACCCAGGAGACTAGGGGGAGGCGGCGTCATGACCCCTCCAGGAGGAGGAGCTGGAGGTCTCTTTCCTTGTTGAAACGCAGCCATTGTTTTGTCAGTCAGGCTCTGGGCTCCTTCATCCATTTCTGGTAGTAATCTTTCACGTTCTCTTTGTGTTTCCTACCACCGCAGTCTCGCAGATGGAGAATCATGGGTAAGATATGAATCACAATAGTGACAATAAAACATAGGTGTGTTGCTCCTCAGGCCGTAGGCTACCAAGCTTTGCAGTTGTCCCAAGTCTCAGAGTTCTTTATTTTTATTGAGACAGGGTCTCTCTGTGTAGCCTTGGCTATCCTTGGACTCACTTCTGTAGACCAGGCTGGCCTCGAACTCATAGTGATCCACCTGCCTCTGAAGTCTCAAATTTTTTTTTTCAAGACAGTGTTTCTCTGTGTAGCCTTGGCTGTCCTGGACTCGCTTTGTAGACCAGGCTGGCTTCAAACTCACAGAGATCTGCCTGCCTCTGCCTCCCGAGTGCTGGGATTAAAGGCGTGCGCGACCACACCCAGCCCCAAGTCTCAGCTTTCTAATGACACTTTTTGTAATGAGGGAAGTGTGCTCACCGCTAACCACAATGACCTTTATGCCATTCTAAAGATTGTTAAACAGCCACACCTGGAGATCAGGTGACAGGATTCTGGGCACTTGTAATTCTAGAGATATATCCTGACTTTCAGGAGAATCTGGTTGAGGGGCTTGCCTTTCATGTTCAAGGAAACAGAGTTAAGTGATCCTTGGAGAGTCATCATAAAGCCTAGATTAGGACAAATAGCTCTCCTGTCTGTTCCATACCATTAGCAACTGTGGAGCCATCAAACGCTAAATCACAGTCTTTGTGTTTTGAACTCAAAAATCCAGCCAGAGGTTTTCATTTACAAAGAGAAAAACCAAGGGAGGGCCAGAGATTACAATAAAATTCAGCCTATGCTAATGGTAGAATTAGGAACAGGAACAAGTTTTCCCACTTCTAAGACTGAGATTCTTTCTGTGTGTAACACACGCCATTGCCCAAGACAATGAGTTCAAAGGTGGAAAACAAAATCACATTGGATTTTTGTTTGTTGCTTTTTGTTTTTTGAGACTCGGTTTCTCTGTGTAGCCTTGGCTGTCCTGAAACTCACGTTGTAGACCAAGCTGGCCTTGAACTCAGCAATCTGCCTGCCTCTGCCTCCGGAGTGCTGGGACTAAAGGTGTGCGTCACCATGCCTGGCTCACATTGGATTTTTTTGTGTTATGAAAACCAAATGTGTCTTCATGACATTCTTCTTAGTATAAACAGCACCTGTAGACCTAAATATATTTTTATTCTAAAAGAAATTATGGATTGAGCCATGGCTATTAATTGTGGTCAATTTTGTTCTCCATGGATCATTGATAATGTCTGGAAACCCTTTTGGTTGTCACATGAGAGGTCTGTGCCAGTGGCATGTGAAAATGTTGTTAAATACTCTACAGGGCACAAGGTGCCAGCTCCCCATGCAACAAAGACTTATCTATTCCCAAATCTCTTGAGTACCCAAGATGAAGAACTCTGGTTTCAAGAAAAATGGCAAATGTGGAATTTTCTAGTGCATTACACTTAGTAGCCTTTTTGTTGTTGTTTTTTGTTTGTTGTTGTTGTTTTTGTTTTTGTGTTTTTGTGGGGTTTTTTGTTTGTTTGTTTGTTTTTCAAGACAGTGTCTCTCTGTGTTAGCCTTGGCTGTCCTGGACTTGCTTTGTAAACCAGGCTGGCCACAAACTCACATCAATTCGCCTGCCTCTGCCTCCCAAGTGCTGGAATTAAAGGTGTACACCACCATGCTGGGCAGTAGACCTTTTTTTTTTTTTTTTTTTTTTTTGGAGACAGGGTTTCTCTGTGTAGCCTTGGCTGTCCTGGACTCGCTTTGTAGACCAGGCTGGCCTCGAACTCACAGCAATCCGCCTGCCTCTGCCTCCCAGACCTTTTTTTTATTTTAATCTCTTATTGACATTGCTAAGTCATCTAGCCTTAAGATACAACATAAAAATGATGCAGAAATAAAGCCATTTGTCACAGGTGAGAGGGAGTGCTGACTCTTCAAAAGTAGCTAAACCACCAAATATTCAACCTCTGGTTCCAATAACATCTCCTGTCTCCCTGTTCTCAGCACCTACCACCAAAGATTCAGATCACCCTACACACACACCTGGTACACCCATCACGGATAAAGCTGTTTGTGTCATAGGGCTTTCCCCCTGGGAATTATGTGTAATGTGCAGCTAGAAGTTTACAGAGTGCAGTGTGGTACATTGACACATTCCTGTAGTCCTAACAATCAGGATCATGAGACAGAGAGGGGCTTTTCAAAGTTGGCCTGGGCTACATAGAAAAACCTTCTCTCAAAAACTAAGTTCCATGGGTGGGTATGGTAGTGCACACCTTTAATCCCAGCCAAGGCTACACAGAGAAACTCTGTCTTGAAAAACCAACAAAAAGCCGGGCGTGGTGGCGCACGCCTTTAATCCCAGCACTCGGGAAGCAGAGGCAGGCGGATCGCTGTGAGTTCAAGACCAGCCTGGTCTACAAAGTGAGTCCAGGACAGCCAAGGCTACACAGAGAAACCCTGTCTGGAAAAACAACAACAACAAAAAAAAAAAAAAAAGAAAAAGAAAAAAGAAAAAAAACAAGTACTAAGTTCCAGAAGCGTTTTTTTCCTTTAAAATCTGTTCAGAGTGTAGATCAGTGGTTAGCTACTTACCTAGCAAGCACAGCGCCCTGTGTTAACCCTCAGAGAGATACAGAGACACAGACAGGGAGTCAGATAGGCCCATTTAATATTAATTCTTGGTTTTGTTGTTGTTGTTGACTGTCCTGGACTTGTGCTGGGATTACATGCATGTTCTACTGTGGCCAGGTTAATATTAATTTTTTATACTTAATTTCCAAGCTCAATAGGAGCATCCATTTTAACTGCTTTTACTGAGGTTATTCTGGTCACCTCTTTCTAATCAAGATGTTCTGATTGGCAGATACAAATGCCTTTGACAAATAAAAATGGGGACGTGAATTGATCATTAGATATAGTGAAGTCTATAAAAACATTAGCTTGCTGGTGGGAAATCAGCTCTTGGTATACAGACGCGAGCTCTGAGTAGGCTTTCTCTGCCCCCTTTTGCCTCCATAAATGGGATCAGAATTGTCCAGGGACGTGAGGCACCAGGATAGGCTGGGGTTCAAATTCCAGAGAGACTTATCAGCCACAGCGTGCTTGCGTCAGTGAGGGCAGGATTGAGGTCACAGTCGCTGCCAGTGTCATTAGCGAATTTCTGAGTCACAGTTACCAAGGATGGTATTACGCCACCAAGCAATGATAGGGAGGCGACTTGCATGAATTCAGTCGCTGTTTATCTCTGTAGGGACCTCTGGCAGCCCAGCTCCAGCGACTCACTTTCTATACAGCCCAACAAAGCAGTTCTTTGCCAATTACGGCAAGATGTCACTTTTTTCTAAAGCACTGATTAAAGAGTGGGATTTTATTTAACTCCTTTCCCTCCCCTCTTCTTTAATGATAGAAAGTGCTTATCTTCATTTTTTTTCCATTTTCTTTCTTTCTTTCTTTCTTTTTTTTTTTTTTTTTAGGAGGAGGGGGCCTCAAGACAGGGTTTCTCTGTGTGGTCCTGGCTGTCCTGGAACTTGTTCTGTAGCCCATGCTGACCTCGAATTCCACCTGCCTCTGCCTCCTAAGTGCCAGGATTAATGATGTGGACACCACCACTGCCTGGCACTTAGATTCCCTTTATAGAGGGTTTGAGAGAGAAGGAGAAGGGCCCGGCTGGATGCTGACAAAGTGAAGAGCGCACTATGGGTTCTGTTTGAGTTTACTTGCAGAGAGCATCTGTGCCATTCGTTTGCTCCCTATGCGATGAGCATATGCTTATGAGTATTAGGCAAGTGCCCTGCCGCTGAGCTACATCCCCCAGCCCCTGCGTTTTGTTGTTGTTTTAGACCATGTAGGCCAGGCTGACCTCAACCTCTCTTAAGTAGCAGTGGAGGACTTTGAACTCCTGGTCCTCTGGTTTCCATCTCCTGAGTGCCAGGGTTACAATGTATTTGTGGCCATACCTGCTTTATGCAGTGCTGGGAACCAAACCCAGCGCTCTGTGCCTGCTAGGCAGCTTCTCTAGCCAATTGAGTTACACCCTCAGGCTACCTTCCATACTTTGTTTCTTTTCATTTTACATTTATTCACTTATGTGGGGGTGGGGTTGGAGGTGGGTTCGGCCCATGCAAAAGATTAGAGGCAACTTGCAGGAGTCAGTTCTGTCCCTCAGCCCGGTATGTTCCAGGGGTGGAACTTAGGCTGTCAGTCTTGGCAACAAGTGTCCTCCCCACCCCCAGCCATCTCGCCACCCTCCTTATGTTTTTAAACACTCTGTGTATGGAGCTAGACCACCTTTCCTCCTCCTTGCAACATCAAAAACACTTGACTCGGCTTATGAAGGGAGCAGTACTCACACTTCTTGAGTGTGGAGGGAGGGTGGTGACCAAATTAGAATCTTGCGCCTGTCACCTCCCACTCAATGGCAGCTGCCCTGGCAGGCTTTCAAGGCTGCCGAGGTCCTGGCTCTGGCTGCTTCAGCAGTAATTTGAGGAGTGTAAGGGGGCAGGGGAAGCGAGAATTTGAAGAGCACCACATTATATAACAGCAGAGGCAGGAAACCCTGAAATAACTGGGCCAGTGGCCAGATCCAGAGTTCTGAAAACCTCTCTCTCTCTCTTCCAACCCACCAATTCCAGGGACTTTTCTGCATCAACTTTTGCCTGGGGCACCCAAGGCAGCCAAATAGTCCAGGGCCTTCTGTCTGTTGTTGTTCTCTCTCTCTCTCTCTCTCTCTCTCTCTCTCTCTCTCTCTCTCTCTCTCTCTCTCCCTCCCCCCCAACTCCACCCTAAGGCACTATACACATTCACTTGCTTTATGTTCAAAGGAGCTGAAACATCTGGATTTAAAAAGAAATAAGCCGCATGTGATGGCACACACCTTTAATCCCAGCACCCAGGAGACAGAGGCAGGCAGATCTCTGTGAGTTCAAAGCCAGGGTGGTCTACAAAGAAAGTTCTAGACAGCCAGGGCTATTACACAGAGAAGCCTTGTCTCGACCCCTCCTGAAACAAACAAACCAACAACCAGCCAACAACAACAATAGATAAACAACAAAATGAACCTCAGAGCTAAGGTTAAGCAGGAACCTACAGTTACAGCACCTGACACTACAGGGCAGGGACAAAGCAAATATATAGTCACATTTATTCTGCAGTAAAAATTTCTATGTCTGGAAGCTTCCGAATATCTTGAGGAAGAGCAGACACGACAGTCCCAGGGCTGACAGTCACAGAGGCTCTCCAGACTGTGTCAGGTCTACAAGGAACGAACTGGGACAAGATCTCTATGACGGCAAACGAGGCAGACGTGTACTTTAACCATTGTCTTACCTCAGGAGGCTGTGGACTTTTGACAATAGTGACTTTCGTTCAGATCCATAATTTCTAGTAAAGATTAACGCAGCCTTTCTCAGTTGAGGATGTTTAATTTATCCTGTTCCCCTTTAGTGAAATTAGATGAATGTGCAAGCCTGTGTGCATTATGTGTGTTTGTCTCTGTTTTGTTACTGTAATGAAATTCCAAAGGCTGGGTCCTTTATATGGGAGAGAGGTTGATATACCTTATAGTTTGGGGGCTTCAAGGGTATAACACTGATACTGGCTTAGCTCTGGTAAAGATCTTGTGGAGGGTGGTAACACGATGGTGAAAAGAGACAGGACAGAATCTTGCGGCGAGACAGGAAGCAGGATTTTCAAAGGAAAAAAAGGAGGGGTTGGAGTGATTGAGAGTACTGCTCTTCCGGAGGAACACAATGTTTTGGGGGGTTTTTTTGCTTTGTTTTGGTTTGGTTTTTGGTTTTTTGAGACAGGTTTCAGTAGGCCCCAGTGTTGACATTTTAGCAAAGATTTTTCCCCCCAGAGGTCAGAGAAGAACATAACAGCCCGCTTTCTATCTTGTCATTATAAGATATGTTGGGGAAATGAAGAATGACTAGGTTTTTTGTTTGTTTGTTTGTTTGTTTTTCGATTTTACTAATTCAGAAACCACTCTGTGTTATTCAGGTCATGAATGATTTCGGCAAACTAATTTGGGACTACATAAAAAAACAAAATAGTGACACTGAGCTACAGTGCCCCCTGGCTGTCATAGCGCCAATTCACAGACACAGCTGATTAAAAAGTCAACTGTTCAACCTTTGGACCCTGGGACAAGACCTTGCCACCTACAAAACTTGTGCTTGAAAACTGTGCAGCTGACCAAAACCACTCCACTTTGTGATATTTTAAAAATATTTTTATGGGTTTTGTGTAAGGCATTGCTCACAGCTGTTGGAAGCGGGATGTGTCCACACAGCCCACATCACTAGCCAAGGGTTATAAATGTGTCATGGCAATGCACAAAGTACAGTAAGTTCTGTTTAGACAAGAACTATTTGAAAAAACACAACTTGAGACTCCACCCAGCAGGGGATTGAGGGCTGAGACTCACAGCCAAGCTTTGGGAGTCTTATGGAAGAGTGGGGAGGGGGAAAGAAAGACCCGGAGAGGACGGGAGCTTCACAAGGAAACCAACAGAACCAATAAATCTGGGCCCAGGGGTCCTGCACCAACCAGGGTCATGCATGGAGAAGACCTAGACACGCCCTGCTCAGATGTAGTCGATAGGTAGCTCAGTCTCCATGTGGGTCCCCTAATATGGGGAGCAGGGGCTGCCTCTGACATGCACTCTGTTGCCCGCTCATTAATCACTTTCCCCTTGGCTGGGTGTCCTTGCCAGGCCACAGAGGAAGAGGATGCAGGCAGTCCTGATGAGACTTGATAGGCTGGGGTCAGATGGTGGGGGAGGAGGGCTCCCCCTTTCGAGGACTAGGGGTAGGCGAGAGGGAGGGAGGGTGTTCCTGGGAGGAGAAGAGGGAGGGGGCTACAGTTAGGATGTAAAACGAATACATTTTTTGTTTGTTTTGTTTTAGTTTTTCAAGACAGGGTCTCTCTGCGTAGACTTGGCTGTCCTGGACTCGCTTTGTAGACCAGGCTGGCCTCGGACTCACAGCATTCCGCCTGCCTCTGCCTCCCAAGTGGTGGGATTAAAGGCGTGGGCCACCGCTGCCTGGCTACGAATAAAGTTTTTAAAAAGAAAAGGAAAGATACGAACACACATACAAAATTGTAGGACCCAATGACAAAAGAAAACAAACTAACTAACTAAAAACAGAAATTACTAAAAAAATTACCTCCATTTACTCAAAATGTCTTACCTAATATTTAACAAATTTGATTAGCACTGAAATGGAAGCAAAGGCAAGGAATAATGAGGAAAGAGCCTGGGAAGGGTTGGATGGCGCTGTCTTCTGAACTAGACTCAGTATACACTGCATTGAAGCTGCTGGGCACAGAAGATCTGGAAAGAGTCCAAGGGTGGAGATGGCGCCCCTAAAATCCAGGATTGGGATTCACTCCTCACCTGCATTGGTGGTAACAGTGCTTCTCTCGTCCCAGATGCTACAGAACTTGTCAGCCTCCGAGGGCCAGCTGGTTGTCTTTGAGTGCAGAGTGAAAGGGGCCCCGTCCCCGAAAGTCGAGTGGTACAGAGAAGGGACCTTGATAGAGGACTCTCCAGACTTCAGGATCTTACAGAAGAGTAAGTCGTGCTTTTCGCGTAGTCCCACTTCTTCAAGTAAGGGTTTCACCTAGGTTTACTTTTATGTCTTTAACCACAAACCAAATACATAGGAAAAAGCTAACAAATGGGCTGGAGAGATGGCTCAGCAGTTAAGAGCATGGCTGCTCCTCCAAAGGACCTGGGTTCAATTGCCAGGACCCACATGGAGGCTCACAACTGCCTACCTCAGTTTCAGGAGATCAGGTAGCCTCTTCTGTCTCTGTGGGCACACAGACAATATACAGGAAAAAACATCCACACATGTAAAGATCTTTTTTTTTTTAAACTAACATAAAAATCATTTGTAAGAATGTCTGCTAAGGCCAGGAGATGGTGGCATATGCCTTTGATCCCAGCACTCCAGAGGCCGAGGCAAGTGAATCCCTGAATTTGAAGACAGCCTGGTCTGTATAGTGAGTTCCAGGACAGGCAGGGCTATACAGAGAAAACCTTTCTCAAAAACAAAACAAAGCAAAAGAATGTCCCTAAGAATAAATTTTTTTTTTAAGAATAAATTTTATTAGCAGGCCATGGTGACACACACACGCCATTAATCCCAGCACACAGGAGACAGAGGCAGGCAGATCTCTGTGAGTTTGAGGCCAGCCTGGTCTACAAAGGGAGTCCAGGACAGCCAAGGCTACACAGAGAAACTCTGTCTCAAAAAAACAGGGGAAAAAAAAAGAATAAATTGTATTAATATGTTGCTATATATTCTCCACGATTTCTTCATACATATTTTAATTTTTTAAAAAATGAATCTTTTTTTGGTAATTGATTTTGGGGTGTTTTTTTTTTCCTTTTCTTTTTTTGAGACAGGGTTTCTCAGTGTAGCCTTGGCTGTCTTAGAGTCACTTTGTAGACCAGGCTGGCCTCGAACTCACAGTGATCTGCATGTCTCTGCCTTCCCAAGTGCTGGGATTACAGGCTTTTTGAGACAGGGTCTCACTGTGTAGCTCTGGCTGACCTCAGATTATGTAGACTGGCTTGAATTCACAGAGATTCCTCTTGCCCCTGACTCCCAGGTGTTAAGACTAAAAAAGTATGTTCCAGAACACCCAAGTATAATTGATTTTTTTTTACACAAAACTTCATAGACATCTTCCCATATTAACATAGGTTTCTTTTTTGTTTTGTTTTTGTTTTTGTTTTTCGATACAAGATTTCTCTGTGTGTAGCCCTGGCTGTCCTGGACTCCCTTTGTTGACCAGGCTGGCTTCAAACTCACAGAAATCTGCCTGCCTCTGCCTCCCAAGTGCTGGGATTAAAGGCATGCGCCACCATGCCTGGCATTATAGGTTTCTTAATTATTTTAAATGTTAGTTACATTTATTTATCATATGTGTGTTTGTATGTGTGGATACATGTACTACAGCATACCTGTGAGGTCAGAGGACAACTTGCAGGAGTAGGTTTTCCGCTTTCATCACGTGGGTCCTGCAGATTAAACTCAGGCAACCAGCCTTGGCGACAAGGGCCTTTACCCACTGAGCCATTTTGCTAGCCATAATTATAACGCTTTTCTTTCTTGTAGTACTAGGCATTGAGCCCAGGACCTTCTGCCTGCCAGGCAAGAGCTCTACCACTAAGCTACAAGTTTTGTTACCTTTAAAAACTAGTGTAAGTCATGGACCAGCAAGATGGCTCAGTGGGCAAGGGTAGCTGCCTCTACCCACAGACTGGTGCAGTGCAGGAAGAGAGCTGACCCCTGAGGATTATTCTCTGGTTTCCACATGCATGGTGGCAGCAAACAGCAACAATTCTAAAGCCATCTAACTGAGGAAGCAAAAACAGTTCAGTGGTTCTGTGAATTGTGTAGAGAAGAGGCCGTGGATTGTACAGCTGATCACTGAAAGCCTGCCTTAGGATAAATGTATGTGGAACACCTGTATTTTGTGGTAGGTGCTTTGAGGAAAACCAAACAATTTCAAGATAATGAACCTGCCTACTAGGAATATTTGGTGTGTCTTGAGGCTCTTGGGCTTACAAACTTTCAGAAGAAAGAAGCTACATTTTACATGCACAGAGTTGAGAAATACTTCTCAAACGTCAGTCACATTTTTCTTCTAGGTAAAGAAAGTCATGGCCAGTGAGATGGCTGAGGAGGCATACACAGGCTCTTGCCTTCAAGCCTTAAGACCTGAGTCTGATGCCAGGCAGTGGTGGTGCATGCCTTTAATCCCAGAGGCAGGTGGATCTCTGTGAGTTCAAGGCCTGGTCTACAAAGTGTGTCCCAGGCACCCAGGAATACACAGAGAAATCATTTCTCTTTCTCAAAAAAGAAAAGCGCTGAGTTAGATCCACATGATGGAAGGACAGAGCTGATTCTGATTTCTGCAGATTGTCCTCTGACCTCCACTTGAGGGCTGTGAAATGCACACAAATGGTAGATGGAGGATAGATAGATAGATAGATAGATAGATAGATAGATAGATAGATAGATAATTGATAGATAGTAATAAATTATAGCTAGATAGATGATAAATAGATGATGACAAATGATAGATAGATGAATGGATTGATGATCGATAGATATATAGAGAGATGATAGAAGATAGATTTTGTATGTATGTATGTATATATATGCAAATATATGGAAAGAGATTGAGAGATGATGACGACGATGATGATGATGATGATGATGATGATGATGATGATAAAGAGAGATCGGGGCTAGTCCTCCCGCATCCCAGCTCCCTCAGGCACTCTTCCTTGCCTGGGGCCCTGAAGCTTATGTTCACTGTGTGAACCTAGGTGTGCTCCAAGATGAAGCACCGTTGAGCTGCTCTCCAGCTGCCCCTCTGTGGCCCTCTTTGAGGTCACTGGTACCTGGGTCATTACTTAGTCTTGGCACATTGGCCTTATCACTTCACCCACAAGAAAGGAAGGCTGGGATGCTACAGGCAGCTTCTGGTGGGTGGGTGTGGCTTCCCAGCTGAGTAACCGCTCACCGTCTTTTGTTTCTTCTTCCTTTAGAACCTCGCTCTATGGCGGAACCAGGTAAAGAGCATCTCAACTTTAACTTATTAGTATGCGACGAGTCGTTTGAGATACACATCCATGCAAATATGTTGCAATTACTGTACATCAAGAAAAAGTGAAAACAAAAATTTCTAGAAAGATCCGAATGAACTCTAGTTGCTACTCTAGGAGGGGGAAGGATGGGGCATGTTCCAATTTGCGTATCAATTCAGTAGCTGATATGAATAAAGTTAATTTTTCATGTTTTCCTGGGGGGTCTTTTCCCTCTGGCCATTACTTCTACTCATTTCATACTCTCCTCAAAACTGGGCGTGGAATTTCTCTGATGCTAGGTCAATTCCAATCCCACAGCCTTTGTGTCTCAAACTCAATGGATAAGGCTGGGACTGTCGATAAGTGAGAACCCTTGACTAGCTTACTCAAAGTCATGGGGTTTGATCCCCAAAACCAGTCAAAACAACATAGAGAAATAATTTATAGATCAGACTCAGAAATGTATAGAGGTTAAATAAAATGTGTGTGCTGTTCCTTGATTTGGCTTTGGAGAATACTGAAATAGAAGCAATAGCCTTGATGCATGCGCCTGTAGACAAGGTAGGTTTACAAACCAGGCACCTCAGGCTGCATCTGGTGAGGAGACTGTTTGCAGTTTCATTACCAATCTCTTCTCACATCAAAGGCCTTCCAGAAGTAAGCTCGGAACAGTCCTGCCGCAGACCTGTGCTGGACTGCAGACAAGGAGGGTTCTCTCGCCTAAGGAGTAACCAGTCCTGTCTGTCACGGCCTCTCGGGGAGTTCTGCTAGAGCAGGTGTTCTCTGCCTTCCTAACGCTACAAGGCTTTAATGCAGTTCTTCACTGTAGTGACTGTCCTCCCCAACCCCCAACCATAAAACTGTTCTCCTTGCTACTTCATAACCGTAATTTTATTACTGTTATGAATCATAATATAAACATCTGATATGCGAGAAATGTGATATTCGACTCCTGTGAAAGGGTCATTAGACTCCCTGCCCCCCTAAGGGGTCATGGACACAGGTTTAGAGCCCCTGCTCTAGAGGATCTAGTTGACTTAACGCACTGGTAACAGAGATGGCAAGCTTCCCCTAACACAGCTGCTTTAGTAATGACCCTGCTCTTTTTTAATTCTCAAAAAATATCTAAGTGTACTGGTTTTAGGCTCTAGTCCTATGTGAGAATCACCAGCCCGGCCACGCACAGACTTCATACCATGTATCAGGCTGATTTGTAGGAACGACTAAAGGCAGATGCACTTGGCTCTCTCCCTGGAGTTTCTATTCTCTATCAACTAATTGCTGCCACTTAAACAAGGCATTTTCTGACAATGAATTTCTGTCCAATCAACTCTCCTACTGAGATATACACCACAGCCCTTCTGCCCAATTTTAAAGATTTACTTATTTATTTATTTATTTATTTATTTATTTATTTATTTATTTATTATGTATAGAGTGTTCTGCCTACATGTACACCTGCAGGCCAGAGAGGGCATCAGATCACATTACAGATGATTGTGAACCACCTGGGAATTGAACTCAGGACCTTTGGAAGAGCAGGTGGCACTCTTAACCACTGAGCTATCTCTCCAGCCCTTCTGCCCAATTTTAAACTTTGGCCTTTGTTTGAAATTATTTCACTGTGAAACTTCCTCAGGAAAATAACAAGAGGTGGGTTAAGAAAACGATTTCATTAGTTTTTGTTTCACATACACACTTCCTTTTCCTTTGACTCCTATTCTGTTACTGGGGTTTTTGACAAGCCTATTATTAGTTTGATTTTTTTTCACCTGTATTGACAACATAGAAACAATATGTATCATGTGTAACCACTGGTCTTGCTTCATCCTAGCTGGCAAAGGTGGTAGAGGGAGTCAGGAGTTTGAGGCAAGCCTGAGCTGCCCCTCTTGGGGATGTAGCTCAGTCGTTAGAGGGCTCCCTTACATTATCACACAACCCTCTTGTCAGTAGACTCAGCCTGTCAGCAGGGCGTGGTTGGTTTTATATCTTTGGACTCTCTCAGCCTCCTAACCAGTCAATTTGACCAAATGGCTACAAACCAATTAAGTCAGCTCCTTACACCAACTTTTGTAGCTGTGTCATTTGGTATCAGTAAGTCTCACCATTCTGTCTCCATGATTAAGTCCTTGATCTTTCCTGTCTTGCTCGAACACAGAGGAGATCTGCACATTAGTCATTGCTGAGGTGTTCTCAGAAGACTCGGGGTGCTTCACGTGCACGGCAAGCAACAAATACGGCACGGTGTCTAGCATTGCGCGGTTGGACGTGAGAGGTGAGTGCTCCCTAGTAGTGGGACTTGAGTGTGAGCCTCGGGGTCATCTTCCCTTCCTGATTCGCGTATGAACCGTAAGGATTTAAATTTGGGGCTGGAGAGATGACTCAGCTGTGAAAAACACTAGCTATTCTTCCAGAGGACCCAGGTCCAACATGCAACACTCACCAACTGTCTGTAAAACAAAAGATTTATCTGTGTTTAAAGCTCCAGGACACACAGCAAGAGGTTTTTGTTGTTGCTGTTGTTGTTGTTGTTGTTGTTTTTAAAGATTTATTTATTTATTATGTATACAATATTCTGCCTGCATATGTGTCTATACTCCAGAAGAGAGCACCAGATCTCATTATAGATGGTTGTGAGCCACCATGTGGTTGCTAGGAATTGAACTCAGGACCTCTGGAAGAGCAGCCAGTGCTCTTAACCTCTAAGCCATCTCTCCAGCCCAGCAAGAAGTATTGTACAGGAAAATACTTGTTATATGAAAGGGCCATCCTATATAGAAAACTGTTATCTTCAGTTTCTACTTCATGGAGCCAGCCGTGGTGGCACAAGCCTGTAATCCTAGCACTCAGGGAGGTAGAAGCAGGTGGACCTCTGTGAGTTCGAGGCCAGCCTGGTCTACAAAGAGAGTTCCAGGGCAGCCAGGGCTACACAGAGAAACAAACAAACAAAGAGTACTTCATGGAGCTGAAAGATAGTTTAGTAGATGCCATGCTTCCTTCACAAACTTGAGGACCGGATTCCGTTCCCCGAATCTACGTACAAAAGGCAGGCATGGTAGCCTGTGCTTGTAATCCCTGTGCTGGGGAGAAGGAGATGGAGCCCAGGAACTTACTGGCCATGAGTACCTAAAGTTGTCCTTTGGCCTTCTCATGTGTGCATGCGCGCGCACACACACACACACACATACACACACACACACACACACACACACCACAGGATGCTTAGATTTCAGAGGTAGGTGATCAGGGACTCAAGCCCACATCCCCGAATACACTAAGCACTCATTCCACTGGGCCGCATGGACTCGGATGTTCAATTCAGTTTCTCCCCCACATCCTCACCGTTCTTGGAATTGGCTGGCTTTTAGCAAGCATCTTCCTGTGTGAGTGTTTATCTGGTCTGACATTTCCTCATCTGTGGTCATGGTGACAGTCCCAGCTCAGCCCTATGGGTGACCTTCAGCTCATGATCTCTAATTGTCCTTTCAGGAAACGAAGACATGAGTGATAACGGGGCTCTTCACTCAGCCAACTCAACGGCTCACCCAGCAGTGGCAGAACAGCAGCCCTCCCCGCCCAACCCACGGCCTCCTCCTGAGGACCAGCCCCCGAAACCCAAACTTGAAGGGGTCCTGGTGAACCATAATGAGCCCCGGTCCAGCTCCAGGATTGGGCTACGGGTGCACTTCAACCTGCCCGAAGATGACCAAGAGAGTGAAGACGCATCTTCTGGGAGTGGAGTGGCCAACACCAGCCAGACTAGGCCTGATTCCTTCCCTGAGAGGTTCAATGGACAGGAAGCCAGAATCCCAGAGCCTTCCTCGCCTGTCAAAGAGCCCCCTCCCATCCTGGCCAAACCCAAACTGTAAGTCAAAGTCGAGTGAATAACTGTCAGTACCTGTTGAGTCTCATCTTTAGAAAAAGTGTGGAGATGGGCCCGCGTAGGATGGCTCGGATGGGTAAAGATAATTCCACACAAGCTTGGAAACCCAGGTTCCATGCCTGGAACCCACATGGCACAAGAAAAGCGACTCTCGCAAGCATCCTCTGACCTCCACATACACATGTATGAACACACGTGCACACACACATCCACAAACACACATATATATTAACTTTTAAAAATGGTAATAGTAGAGTCGGGTTGGGAACATAACTTAGTTGTTAGCGTGTTTGCGTAGGCTGCATGAGGTCCAGGGTTTGATCCCAGCACTGCAGTAGGTGAAGCAGAGCACATGGTAGGGAGAGGCAAGAGGATCTGAACTTCACCTTCGCATGGAATTTGAGGCCAGCCTGGGCTACATGAGACTTTGCCTCAGACCAAATCAAACCAAACCAAACAGCGATAGAGTTGAAAAACATAATTCCAAGTGAGAAAATATACATTGTCCTTGTATGTCTCTGCATCAGCCTGATCTTGTTAGAGTAACTCTTTGGTTTATTCAGAGAGTTCTTTGCTAGTACTGAGTACACAGTGTAAAACAGCATGATTTGCATGACTCTGGTGGGATGCAAGAAACCTTGGCCTTCTGACTCAGCCCGGGATCTCCACTGTCTGCAGAGCCCATGTCAGAGCCATGCCCCGCCTTCAGTGCCCCTGCAGCCATGCAGGTATAGAGCGTGACCTTAGCATGTTGTGTTTCATCCAGATCTATTGATGCTAGTGATGGTGTATATTACAGATAGCCATAGAAATTATAATTATATAAACCTTTAATGTCAGTGTACTGGCAAATTGTCATGAGCTACATAAATCATCAGAGAGGAAGGATGATTCCTCAGCTGAGGAAATGCCCCCATGAGCTCCAGCTGTAAGGCATTGTCTCAATTAGGGACCAATGGGGGAGGGCCCCGCCCACGGTGGGTGGTGCTTTCCCTGGGCTGGTGACCCTGGGTCCTATAAGAAAACAGCTGAGCAATCTATGGGGAGCAAACCAGTAAGCAGCATTCCTCCATGGTCTCTGCAACAGATCCTGTCTCTAGGTCCCTGCCCTGTTTAAGTCCCTGTCCTGTGGAAGTGTAAGCTAAATAAGCCTTTTCCTCGTAAACTTGCTTTTGGTCATGGCGTTTCACTGCCATAGAAACCCTAAGACAGTCAGCAAGCCTGCAGCAACAGGTCCTGCGTGTTGTCCTTCGGTGACGATGACGCGATGCTCACCAGGTGACATTCGCATTATTTACTTTGCTCACCACACAGTGTGCAGCCCATTGAGAGGATGAGTTTGCAAAAGAGAAAGAGTTTGTTCAGGAGGCAACCACAAGGGGAGCTGGAGGACCAGCTCCCAAAGGCACGTTCCTAGGGCGGGGCTTGGGAAGACTCACAAGCAGAGGGGTGGGAAAGGTGAACGGACCACATTCCAACTATTGTCTCTCTTCAGAGATGCTAGTGGTAGGCAACCAGAGATGAGGAGCTGGGAGCAGGTGAAATCACCTCAGGAACTGGGGGGAGGGGATGAACAAGGAGACAGAGAAAGAATGGTATTCGGTACCCCCACCCCCTCCACCCCCTACCCCTGGCTTATATATTTCTTTGATATTCCTTGCCCTTTTTCTTTTGCCTCTTTTAGTTTCCTTTTAATCGTATGTATGTTTATATTAGTATAGATATTAATATACATGCCTAATACACGTACATACACCCTCTGTGAACCCACATGCCTACAACCTTTAACTTACTAGTTAAAAAAAAAAAGATTTCATTTATTTTATGTGTATCAGTATTTGTCTGCATGTGTGTACGTACACTAGGCATAGCAGTGCCTACCTAGGCCGGAAGCAGGTGTTGGACTCCCTGGAACTGGAGTCACAGACAGGTGTGAGCCACCATGTGAGTGTTAATCGAGCCTGAGGAGGGGTAGCCAGTGCCCTTCGCTGCTGAGCCAACTCTTCAGGCCCCCATTGTTTATTTTTTAAAATTGTCACACAATAATGGTACAGTTACGGGGCACTGTGTGACATTTCAGTACAGTAAACACACTGTATAATAATCAGTCAGCATCATCCGCGAGGCCAGCGCCTCAGATGGCACTTCTTGTGGGCACTTCTCACACTAGTTTAGCCTGCCTGGTTTTCGCTGCATAAGCTTTGCATTAAAATGCAGGCTTTTCTTCCTGGTGCAGGAGTTTGTCTGTCTGTCTGTCTATCTATCTTTCTTTTTTCTTTCTTTCTTTCTTTCTTTCTTTCTTTCTTTCTTATTCCTTCAGTTAGCCATTCATATGGAAAATAGAGATAATGTTAATTTTTAAAATGCTGCAGAAAGAAGGGCTGTCATTTTTCAGCACTGTATAGTCAAAGCCATGATACTTTTTTTTTTTTTAATGATTTTTTGAGACAGAGTTTCTCATAGCCTTGGCTCTCCTAAAACTCACTCTGTAGTTCAGGCTGGCCTTGAACTCACAAAGATTCACTTACCTCTGCCTCTGGGACTAAAAACATATGCTACCACCACCCAGTCAAGATAGTTCTTTTTTTTTTTTTTTTTTTTGAAATTCACAGCTTAAATGTCTGAAGCACTTCTTCTGAATTTTATGAATATATTGATGCCCTCCAACTTGATTGACTGGGTCCCCACAAATTAGTTTAATATACAGTCAGTTTAGAAGCTACAGGCCTAAAATTAGAGACATGCCCCGAGTTGCCACCTTTCCTACCCCTCAGCCCTCCATGCCCAGGAAAAAACAAAAACAAAAACAACAACAAAAAACCAAAATTAACATTTAAAAAGGAGCAAACTTTCAGAAAAAAAAAATAGGATAAACTAGAAAGCCTATGCTTTGGGGACAAATGTGTGTGGTTTTGATGTTGTTGTTCGTTGGTTGGTTGGTTGCTACTATTTTGAGACAGGGTCTCATGTAGCCAAGGCTGGCTTTAAACTTACTATGTAGCCCAGGATGACCTGCTTCTGATTCTTCTGCCTCTCCTTCCTTCATGCTGGGATTGCAGGTGTGCACGACTACACCCAGTTTTTATGGGGAGCTGGGGATTGAACCTGGGTCTTCCTGGATGCTAAGCAAGCATTCTACCCCTCCAGACCCCAGACGAGTACATATGCGGTGCAGCAGTATGAATATGAGTCACCCAGCGTATGGTAGGGGGCTCTCAGCCCCCCAACTCTGACCCACGGGATCAGAGCCTCTGGATGGCTTGGACGTCTGTCTTGTTTTGTTTTGTTTTCTTGATATAGGGTTTCTTTTTCAGTACTGGCTGTCCTGGACTTACTATGTAGAACAGGCTGACCTTAAACTCATAGAGATCTGTCTGCCTCGGCCTCCCGAGGGCTGGGATTAGAGGTGTGCACCACTACTGCCCGGAAGAAGTCTGTCTTTTAACCAGATTCTAAGGCTGACTAAATGAGAGGAACAGCTGTCCTATATTTTAAAACCACTGTGTTTAGTTTCCTTCTTCCTGGTCCAATTGGTTCTCTGCGCACTGGTAAGGCCAGTGCACACGTACTCAGAATGAGTTGTCCTGGGCTGCAGCGATGATTTATCAGTTAAGAGCACTGTCTGAACTTCCGGAGGTCCTGAGTTCAATTCCCAGCAACCACATGGTGGCTCACAACCATCTGTAATGTGACCTGATGCAGATATAGCACTCATATACATAAAATAAATAAATAAATCTTTAAAAAAAAATGAGTTATCCTGATCAGCCCAGGGAACGGTTAACAACTGACAGGGGGGTGAGAGAGACCTAATAGCCTTTACAAACCTCTCCTACATGGTTTTAGGCTACTGAGCAAAGGCCACTGAGTGGGTTGCTGGGTCCGGGTGCATGCATACCAGCTGTCCTTCAGAGCCAGGGAGAGCTGGTTCTGGCACACAGTATCCAAAATTGTTGCTAAAGCCACCTTCAAACTTGATACCCAGGCTTGTATTTTGACTGTCTAATACTTTATAATCTCAAAGATTTTAAATCCACAGGATATGTTGCCAGTACACTTATAATCGGGGGGACTGAGGCATGGGGACTGAGGCATGGGGACTGAGGCATGGGGACTGAGAGTTCCAGGTTAGCTGGGGACTCATAGGGGACCCTGTCTCAAAAAAAGTAAAAAGTTAAACTGGGCGTGGTGGCACATGCCTTTAATTCCAGCGCTTGGGAGGCAGAGGCAGATGGATCGCTGTGAGGTCAAGGCCAGCCTGGCCTACGAAGTGAGTCCAGGACAGCCAAGGCTACACAGAGAAGCCCCATCTCGAAAAACAACAACAATCCAAAAAAAAAAAAAAGGAAAGAAAATTAACCGAAGGTCTAGGGATGTAGCTCAATGGCAGAGCATCTACTTAACATTTGTAAAATGCTGGATTTGACCCCCCAATACCTCAAAAAGATGTAAGATTTTAAAGAAGTTTCTGGTTCAACATGGTGAATGTTGACTTCTTGTTTGTTTGTTTGTTTGTTTGTTTGAGACAGGGTTTCTCTGTGTAGCCAGACCAGGCTGGCCACAAACTCAGAGATCCACCTGCTTCTGCCTCCCTGAGTGCTGGGATTAAAAATGTGCACCACCTTGTGTCCCGGCCCAAGGGGTCTTCAACGGGTACCTGTGGAGGGGGCGGGCGAGTGGGGGGACAAGAGACATGAAGAAATGAGGGCAAGTCTAGATTCTGATCAAGCCCCGTTTATTGAAAATTTTCATAGGGTTTTTATAGGCGGGGGGGGGGGGGGGTTGGGAGGATGGGTATTTGTGTAAGTGAGGGTTGCTATGGATACCTAACTGTGAGATGCTCCAGCAGGTGTCTACCTTTATGGCTTCTATAACCACAGAAGGGGGAGAAATTCCAGAGAGAGAGAGAGAAGTTATAAAAGATCTGGTTAGTCAGGAACAAGTTCCCAGAACTGCTGCTCATGGGCAGCTGGCCTTTAATCTGATTTTACCAGTAGTCTTACTGGAAAAGCTAGTTTATACCCAGAAAGGAGTATGAGCTAGGGGGTCTTAGAATGACCGTCCCCCAAAACCTCACTGGGCAAGTATTGAGTTTCTATTTCAAAATGCTTTTTTTTTTTTTTTTTTTTTTTTTGAGACAGGGTTTCTCTGTGTAGCCTTGGCTGTCCTGGACTTGTTTTGTAGACCAGGCTGGCCTCGAACTCACAGCGATCCGCCTGCCTCTGCCTCCCAAGTGCTGGGATTAAAGGCGTGCGCCACCACGCCCGGCTTCAAAATGCTTTTGTGTTTTGGGTTTTTGGTGTGTGTGTGTGTGTGTGTCTGAGAGAGAGAGAGACAGAGAGAGACAGAGACAGAGAGACAGAGACAGAGAAAAGGGGGAAGGAGGGGGAGAGAGAGTTTGTGTGGGCATGCACGCATGAGTGCCATGACACACGTGTGGAGGTCAAGGGACACTCGTGGGTTCCAGGGATTGCCCTCTGCTCATCAGGCTTCACCAGCTGAGCCATTTCACTGTCCCTTCGCTTTCTTCACTTTCCTAATGATTCTAAAGCACGAGACATGTTTTTGTTTTAATAGAGCTCGGGCTCATCAGCTCACCCTCACTGTGCCAGAAGCAGCACCCAGTTACAAGGAATGAGAGAGCCCAGTGGTCTTGAAATGTCACCGTCTCCTATGTGTTTCTCCTTCAGGCCACTCTTTCATGAGTAAACCCTCCTCAGCACCACAGTTTTGCAGTCTCGATGCCTTCCTGCACATATGATCTTAAGACATTTTCCTTGCATCTTACCCAGTAGGAATAAGTCATTATCTGGGCATGGCGGCACACGTCTTTAATCCCAGCATCTGGGAGGTAGAGGCAGGAGGATCTCTGTGAGTTCAAGGCCAGCCTGGTCTATGAAGTGAGTCCAGGACAGCCAAGGATACACAGAGAAACCCTGTCTCAAAGCACGCCCTCCCCCCAAAAAAGAATAATTCATTTGTGAAGAGGAACAAGCAGGCTGTAAGAAGACAGTCCTGTGGCACCTCTGTGCCTTGGGCTCCTACAGAGACACCTCTCCTACACTATCTTCCTTCTTTCTTTTCCCTCCCCTTTTATTTTTTTTTACAGCCCAGGTTCTTTATTTCGTTTTGTACATTAGTCCATGAATTTGTATACAACGGGCTCCAGCAGCTCAGGCTCCTTCCCATTAGTCCTCACGAAGTGAGCTTCTCTGGGTGGTGCAGGCTGGCGCTTCAGCTGAACCCTGGTGCCCTTCTCCTTGGCTGCTGCTTCTGCTGGTCCTTCTCCTTCACGCACTTCAGGACGATATCCCTGCTCTTAGAGCACTTGATGTGCTCGATGTGCACATTGATGCTTTTGGCGAGAATCTTGCCCTTAACCTGCTTGTTCACAATGATGCCCACAGTGTGCTGGGTGACGTTGTAGACTCTTCCGGTTTTGCCGTGATAACACTTATAGGGCATTCCTCTTTGAACAGTACCCATTCCCTTAATGTCTCACCCTTCTTGTAGATTTGCATGTACGTGGCCAAAGAAACGACTCCATGCTTCCTAAAAGGCCTGGAGAATACATAGCGAGTTCCCCTCTTCTTTCCCTTTGTGTTTGTCATTTTAGCGAGTTACTAGAATATGGCTGCTGCAGCCCTTCTCTCTCTTTTTAAATGCCTTGTGTGTGTGTGTGTGTATGTGTGTGTGTGTGTGTGTGTGTGTGCCAGAGTGTTATGTACATGTGTGTGCAGGTGCCCTTGGAGGCCAGAAGTGGGCATTGGATCCCACGGAACTGGAATTACAAGCAGGTGTGAGCCTTGATGTGGGTGCTGGGAACTGACCCTGTATCCTCTGCAAGAGCAGCCGCGCTTCCGCGCTTCTACGCTTTTTTTTTCTCATGCTGTGTGTGCACATGATGTATGTTGTGTGGTATCCGTGCCTGTGGTGTATGCATATGTATGTGTGGGTTCCAATGCTTGCTCCCTTGAGACATAATCTTTCACTCAACTTGGACGTTGACAGGCAGCCGGAAATCCCCATGATCTTGCTGCCCTCTTCCTCAGTGCCAGGTTTATAGGTGTGTGCTGCCATACCTCACCATCTTTGCACAGAGGTGTTAAGGATTTGAACTCATGTCTTCAAACTTGTACATCAAGTGATTTTTTTTCCTTTTTTTTTTTTTTTTTGAGACAGGGTTTCTCTGTGTAGCCTTGAGTGTCTTGGACTCCCTTTGTAGACCATGCTGACCTCAAACACACAGAGATCCACCTGCCTCAGCCTGCCCAGGTGCTGGGACTACAGACAGGAGCCACTGCGCCTGGCTCTCCTTTTTCTTTTTAGGAACAAGAAAAGTCAAAGTGTATTAGGATACTTTGTGTGTGTGTGTGTGTGTGTGTGTGTGTGTGTGTGTGTGTGTGTGTGTGTTACATGGCCTGGACTAGCATGAAACTTGATACATAGCTGAGGCAAGCCTTGTACTCCCAAGCCCCCTCCCTCCAGCACTCAAAGATGGCCCACCACTGTGATAATTATAATGCTAATGAAAGGTTTAAAACAAGGCTGCTTTGAATGAACAGGAACATAGGGTCGTCTTATCCACAGAGCCTAGAAACACTGGGACATACGACTCTCCTTCCCTAAGGTAGTTTTTAGTGGCAGGCTGAGAGCGTAGCCTAGTGGTAGAGCACGTGCTTAGCATGTGCCAAGCGCTAGGTCCCATCCCTATCACACGTGGAGTAGGAGATATTCTCCTAGAGGATCCATGCTTACAGTAACTCACAGCCATGTGTGTCGAGATGCCTTCTGTCAAAGTTGAGATAGACTGGAGGCCATCTGGACTTTAAACAGTATCCACAAGAGTAACACTGTCTCCATTGCTTTCTTTTTCTTTTTTTCTTTTCTTTTTGGTTTTTCCAGATAGGGTTTCTCTGTATAGCCTTGGCTGTCCTGGATTCCCTTTGTAGACCAGGCTGGCCTCGAACTCATGAAGCTCTGCCTACCTCTGCCGATCAAGCGCTGGGATTAAAGGCGTGCGTCACCACCACTCAGCTTCTTTAATTTTTCTATTTGTAAACTTCACTGTTGTACAACTGAAGTGTCATAGCACAAAGAATAGAACATTTGCCGGTCCCTTGGGAAGAGAGAAAGACAAATCCACAGCTCACTGACAGTCATTAGGTGATGTCTTGCCACTTCTGTCCTCTGTGTCTCTTTGTTTCTTTGTCTTTCTGTCTCTGTCACTTCCTCTGTGCCCTCCTCCCCCCTGCCTCCCCGACTCAAGCCCTCCATCCCCACCCCCACGTGACTCATCTAAAACAGCCATCTGTAGCCCAGGCTAGCCACAAACTCACTGTGTAGCTGAGGACAGCCTTGAATGTCTCATCCCTGTGCCGCCACCTCTGGAGTGCCCTGATACCTGGTTTATTCAGTGTTGTGCACTGAACCCGGGGTACCACACATGCTAGGTAAGCACTCTCCCAACTGAGCTACACCCCCAGGCCGGTCTGTAGGTTTTCTGAGGAGTGAGGCTGACAGTGACGCGTTCTTCCTCTCGCCCTGCTCTGTTTTCCCTGCAGCGACTCCACTCAGTTACGACAGCTTCATAACCAGGTGTTACTGGAACAGCAGCAACTGCAAAATACATCTCCTTCGTCCCCGACGGAGTCGTCTTTCAACATGAGCGTCTTGAACTCGGTTCCCCCAGCAGGGACCATTTCCAGCAAGCAGGTGAAGGGCCCTGCATCACAGACATTCACCTTGGCCAGGCCGAAGCATTTCTTCCCCACTTCAAGCGTTTCTACGGCAACCGCGTCCCCATCCAGCTCCCCGGTGTTCACCCTCAGTAATACTCCTCAAACAATTCAGAGGACAGTCAGCAAAGAAAGCCTCTTACCGTCTCACCCCGCTGCCCAAAGCCGATCTCCAGGCGGCCTCTCCATGCAAAATGAGCCGGCTCCTCCAGGCCCCGCAGAGCCGGCGCTGCCGCCGCCACCACCAGTCTCAAATCCCACCCCCAGTGGAAACCAGTTTCAGCCTCACTGTGTCTCCCCAACTCCTGTCTCTCCTACCGGCCGGATTCAGAACCCAGTGGCTTTCCTCAGCTCTGTTCTTCCTTCTCTCCCATCCGTTCCACCCACTAATGCCATGGGGCTGCCTAAAAGCGCACCATCCGTGTAAGTGTCTTGAATGATTTGGAGATGCCAGTTAAGAGGGGCAAGTGCACAGAGTAGCTTGGTCTGGGCGGAGACTCTTAGATAATCTTATCAAATAGATACAAAATGGATATTGAACGCCTCAGGACAAGGGGTATGATTTTTTTTCTTCTTTTTTCTTTTTGGTTTTTTGAGACAGGGGTTTTTTTATGTAGCCTTGGCTGTCCTAGACTCACTTTGTAGACCAGACTGGCCTCCAATTCACAGCGATCCGCCTGCCTCTGCCTCCCTGGTGCTGGCATTAAAGGCGTACGCCACCACGCCAGGTCCAGGGCATGATTTTTGTTTTTGTTGATTTTTGGGTTTTGAGACAGAATTTTTTCCTGTAGTCCCTTGGAAACCAGGCTAGCCTTGAACCCAGAGATCTGCCTACCACTAGAGTGCTGGGATTAAAGGCTTGTGCCACCATGCCTGGCAATTTAAAATATGCAGTTCGTTTGGCAGAGCACTTGCCTAGCTTGGGTGAAACACCTTATAAGCTGGATGTGGTTTGCACACCTATAATTCTAACACTGAGAGCCAAAGGCAGGAGGATCAGAAGTTCAAACTCATCATTGACTACATTGCTAGTTCAAGGCCAGCCAGGGCTACATGAAGTCTTATCTCAAATGATAAAATGAAGTAATAAAACAAAAATGCCTCTACACACAGTGTTTAATCTGCTGACCTGTGGACCCTCTAGGTGGGCTCTTTTAAAATTGAAGCAATTTAAAAATTGGTTCTCTAAATATCACAAGGTATCATCTTACTAGCATTGTAGGGTTTAAATTAGCCACGTGCTAAGTAAGTTCTGCCTTAGAACCCCATTATATCCCTTTTTTAGAGTGTTCAGCTAAAAGGACGATTGTTTTCCTTAGTAAATGAAGAATGCCTCTAGGAAAATGCTGACTGAAAGCCATGTTGAAGTAGATGATCCTCCACACACTGAGGGTTCCTATGACACTGACTAGTCATTTCATAGGTGTGGGGAATTTATTTTACAGACCGCCCCAGGGTCTGATGAAGAGAACCGCAAAGGCTCCTCACACAGTGAGTGACGACTACATCCGAGAGGCTAAGAACTCTGTGATTCTAGACTTGGGGAAGAAAGTGAATTTCAGTGACGTCAGATCACACCAGCAGGTAAGGCTGTTGGATGGAATTTTGCTTTAAGGATATAACTCTCTTTATCTTTGGGTACTGAGGTCATCTGCCCTCACAAGGTCAATCACAGCACTGATGGCAGAGCATGGACTAAGCCAGCTAGGCAACTTGTTGACAGAGAACGCTGGCTCTAAACCACCTCATCAGCTAACTCAGGTTATTTGTTTATAGGTGTTTGCCTACGACAGACTATCAGGTGGTGCCCGTTACCCTTGTTCCAAGACTCTCAATACATGCCAAGTTCCTCAGATGCAATATCTTTGGATGCATGTCTATGTTAAAACTTAATTAACAGAAGACATGGTGAGGGCTCAGGCTGTAGCTCAGTGGTAGAACGCAGCTGTGAGGCCAAGAGTTCAAACCCCAGTACAAGAAAGAAAGTGGAGGGGGAAGGGAGACAGGGAAGATGGTGGGGGGTGGAGAGTATGGGGTGGGGCATAGAGAAACGATAGAGTCCCTGCCTATCATGTATGAGCCTTGGTTTGAGTTCCTGGGATGTAGGCACTAACAGGATGGGATGTAGGGATGAGCAGGTGGGATGTAAGGATGAGCAGGTGGGATGTAGGGATGAGCAGGTGGGATGTAAGGATGAGCAGGTGGGATGTAGAGATGAGCAGGTGGGATGTAGGGATAAGCAGGTGGGATGTAGGGATGAGCAGGTGGGATGTAGGGATGAGCAGGTGGGATGTAGGGATGAGCAGGTGGGATGTAGGGATGAGCAGGTGGGATGTAGGGATGAGCAGGTGGGATGTAGGGACGAGCAGGTGGGATGTAGGGACGAGCAGGTGGGATGTAGGGACGAGCAGGTGGGATGTAGGGATGAGCAGGTGGGATGTAGGGACGAGCAGGTGGGATGTAGGGATGAGCAGGTGGGATGTAGGGATGAGCAGGTGGGATGTAGGGATGAGCAGGTGAGATGTAGGGATGAGCAGGTGGGATGTAGGGATGAGCTGGTGGGATGTAGGGATGAGCAGGTGGGATGTAGGGATGAGCAGGTGGGATGTAGAGATGAGCAGGTGGGATGTAGAGATGAGCAGGTGGGATGTAGAGATGAGCAGGTGAGATGTAGGGATGAGCAGGTGGGATGTAGGGATGAGCAGGTGGGATGTAGGGATGAGCAGGTGGGATGTAGGGATGAGCAGGTGGGATGTAGGGATGAGCAGGTGGGATGTAGGGATGAGCAGGTGGGATGTAGAGATGAGCAGGTGGGATGTAGAGATGAGCAGGTGAGATGTAGGGATGAGCAGGTGGGATGTAGGGATGAGCAGGTGGGATGTAGGGATGAGCAGGTGGGATGTAGGGATGAGCAGGTGGGATGTAGGGATGAGCAGGTGGGATGTAGGGATGAGAAGGTGGGATGTAGGGATGAGCAGGTGGGATGTAGGGATGAGAAGGTGGGATGTAGGGATGAGCAGGTGGGATGTAGGGATGAGCAGGTGGGATGTAGGGATGAGCAGGTGGGATGTAGAGATGAGCAGGTGGGATGTAGAGATGAGCAGGTGGGATGTAGAGATGAGCAGGTGGGATGTAGAGATGAGCAGGTGAGATGTAGGGATGAGCAGGTGGGATGTAGGGATGAGAAGGTGGGATGTAGGGATGAGCAGGTGGGATGTAGGGATGAGAAGGTGGGATGTAGGGATGAGCAGGTGGGATGTAGGGATGAGCAGGTGAGATGTAGGGATGAGCAGGTGGGATGTAGGGATGAGCAGGTGGGATGTAGGGATGAGCAGGTGGGATGTAGGGATGAGCAGGTGGGATGTAGGGATGAGCAGGTGGGATGTAGGGATGAGCAGGTGGGATGTAGGGATGAGAAGGTGGGATGTAGGGATGAGCAGGTGGGATGTAGGGATGAGCAGGTGGGATGTAGGGATGAGCAGTGGGATGTAGGGATGAGCAGGTGGGATGTAGGGATGAGCAGGTGGGATGTAGGGATGAGAAGGTGAGATGTAGGGATGGGCAGGTGGGATGTACGGACAAGCAGGTAGGATGTAGGGACGAGCAGGTGGGATGTAGGGATGAGCAGGTGGGATGTAGGGATGAGAAGGTGGGATGTAAGGATGAGCAGGTGAGATGTAGGGATGAGCAGGTGGGATGTAGGGATGAGCAGGTGGGATGTAAGGATGAGCAGGTGAGATGTAGGGATGAGCAGGTGGGATGTAGGGATGAGCAGGTGGGATGTAGGGATGAGCAGGTGGGATGTAGGGATGAGCAGGTGGGATGTAGGGATGAGCAGGTGGGATGTAGGGATGAGCAGGTGGGATGTAGGGATGAGCAGGTGGGATGTAGGGATGAGCAGGTGAGATGTAGGAATGAGCAGGTGGGATGTAGGGATGAGCAGGTGGGATGTAGGGATGAGCAGGTGGGATGTAGGGATGAGCAGGTGGGATGTAGAGATGAGCAGGTGGGATGTAGAGATGAGCAGGTGAGATGTAGGGATGAGCAGGTGGGATGTAGGGATGAGAAGGTGGGATGTAGGGATGAGCAGGTGGGATGTAGGGATGAGAAGGTGGGATGTAGGGATGAGCAGGTGGGATGTAGGGATGAGCAGGTGGGATGTAGGGATGAGCAGGTGGGATGTAGGGATGAGCAGGTGGGATGTAGGGATGAGCAGGTGGGATGTAGGGATGAGCAGGTGGGATGTAGGGATGAGCAGGTGGGATGTAGGGATGAGCAGGTGGGATGTAGGGATGAGCAGGTGGGATGTAGGGATGAGCAGGTGGGATGTAGGGATGAGCAGGTGGGATGTAGGGATGAGCAGGTGGGATGTAGGGATGAGAAGGTGGGATGTAGGGATGAGCAGGTGGGATGTAGGGATGAGAAGGTGGGATGTAGGGATGAGCAGGTGGGATGTAGGGATGAGCAGGTGAGATGTAGGGATGAGCAGGTGGGATGTAGGGATGAGCAGGTGGGATGTAGGGATGAGCAGGTGGGATGTAGGGATGAGCAGGTGGGATGTAGGGATGAGCAGGTGGGATGTAGGGATGAGAAGGTGGGATGTAGGGATGAGAAGGTGGGATGTAGGGATGAGCAGGTGGGATGTAGGGATGAGCAGGTGGGATGTAGGGATGAGCAGTGGGATGTAGGGATGAGCAGGTGGGATGTAGGGATGAGCAGGTGGGATGTAGGGATGAGAAGGTGAGATGTAGGGATGAGCAGGTGGGATGTACGGACAAGCAGGTGGGATGTAGGGATGAGCAGGTGGGATGTAGGGATGAGCAGGTGGGATGTAGGGATGAGAAGGTGGGATGTAAGGATGAGCAGGTGAGATGTAGGGATGAGCAGGTGGGATGTACGGACAAGCAGGTAGGATGTAGGGATGAGCAGGTGGGATGTAGGAATGAGCAGGTGAGATGTAGGGATGAGCAGGTGGGATGTAGGGATGAGCAGGTGGGATGTAAGGATGAGCAGGTGAGATGTAGGGATGAGCAGGTGGGATGTAGGGATGAGCAGGTGGGATGTAGGGATGAGCAGGTGGGATGTAGGGATGAGCAGGTGGGATGTAGGGATGAGCAGGTGGGATGTACGGACAAGCAGGTGGGATGTAGGGATGAGCAGGTGGGATGTAGGGATGAGCAGGTGGGATGTAGAGATGAGCAGGTGGGATGTAGAGATGAGCAGGTGGGATGTAGAGATGAGCAGGTGGGATGTAGAGATGAGCAGGTGAGATGTAGGAATGAGCAGGTGGGATGTAGGGATGAGAAGGTGGGATGTAGGGATGAGAAGGTGGGATGTAGGGATGAGCAGGTGGGATGTAGGGATGAGCAGGTGGGATGTACGGACAAGCAGGTGGGATGTAGGGATGAGCAGGTGGGATGTAGAGATGAGCAGGTGGGATGTAGGGACGAGCAGGTGGGATGTAGGGATGAGCAGGTGGGATGTAGGGATGAGCAGGTGGGATGTAGGGACAAACAGATGGGATGTAGAGAAGAGCACAATAGGGATCATCAGGTAATGACACTTGCCACACAAGCCCAGCAACCTGACTTTGATAATGAAAACCCATGTTTAAAATGAAAAGAGACAAAAGGTGGTTTCTGAGCCCTGTACATGCCCCTACATGCATCATACACTAAAAATAAATGAAAAATGTTAAAAATATTAAAAACTGGGCTGGAGAGATGACTCAGAGGTTAATAACTACCTATAATGTAATATGGTTTCCTTTTCTGGTGTGCAGTACATGCAAGCAAGAACACTGTATATGCCGGGCGTGGTGGCGCACGCCTTTAATCCCAGCACTCGGGAGGCAGAGGCGGGCGGATCGCTATGAGTTCGAGGCCAGCCTGGTCTACAAAGTGAGTCCAGGACAGCCAAGGCTACACAGAGAGACTCTGTCTCAAAAAACCAAAAAAAAAAAAAAAAAAAAAAAAAAAAAGAACACTGTATACATACTAAATAAATAAATCTTTAAAAATATTAAAAACTATGATAGAATAGTTATAATAATACACTATTTATAAAACTATTTAAAATTTGTCAATTGTTTACTTCTGAAAATTTCTATGTAATGTCTTTGGACCTGTATTTGCCACTGTTAATAGAAAGTGCAGAGAGCAAAATCATAGGCTAGGTGTGTTGACAAGTTTTGTGTCAACTTGAAACAAGCTAACGTTATCTGAGAGGAGGGAACTTCAGTTGAAAAATTGCCTCCATAAAATTAGGCTGTAGGGGCTGGAGAAATAGCTCAGCAGTTAAGAGCACAGACTGCTCTTCCAGAGGACCTGAGTTCAATTCCCAGCACTCACATGGCAGCTCACAACTGTCTGTAATTCTTTTTTTTTGTTTGTTTGTTTTTGTTTTTGTTTTTTCGAGACAGGGTCTCTCTGTGTTAGCCTTGGCTGTTCTGAATTCACTTTGTAGACCAGGCTGGCCTCGAACTCACAGCGATCCGCCTGCCTCTGCCTCCTGAGTGCTGGGATTAAAGGCGTGCCTGTCTGTAATTCTTAAGATCTGACATCCTCACACAGACATACATGCAGGCAAAACACCAATGCACATAAAATAAAACTAAATAATTAGAAAAAGATTAGGCTGTAGGCAAGCTTGTAGGGCATTTTCTTAATTATTGATTGATGAGGACAGGCCAGCCCATTGTGGGTGGTGTCATCCATGGGCTGATGGTCCTGGATTCTATAAGAAAGCAGGCTGAGGAAGCCATGGGGAGCAAGCCAACAAGCAGCACCCCTCCATGGCCTCTGCATCAGCTCCTGCCTCCAGGTTCCTGCCCTGCCTGCGTTCCTGTCCTGACTTCCTTTGATGGTGAGCCATGGTGCTGAAGAAGCAGCTGAACAAGCCCTTTCCTCCCCAAGTTGCTTCGGTCATAGTGTTTCATCACAGCACTAGTAACTCCAAGACACAGTGGGAACAACTGTGCTAAAGAAGCAGAGAGAGTGTGTCTTCCTCCACCAGCTCTAAGCTGAACCGTCCCGTCTCTGAGGCGCTTCCATAGCTGACCCGTAAGATAATCTGTCATTTCAGATCTATCTTAGCCACTTTTCCACTACTGGGACCAAGGCAACTTATAAAAGAAAGCATTTAATTTGGGACTCATAGTTCCAGAGGGTTAGAGTCCGTGACTGTCATGTTGGGAAGCATGGCAGCAGGCAGGCATGGAACTGGAGAAGGAGCTGAGAGCTCACACCTTGATCCATAAGCACAAGATAGAGAGAGGGAGGGAAAGAGAGGAGAGAGGAGAGAGGAGAGAGAGAGAGAGAGAGAGAGAGAGAGAGAGAGAGAGAGAGAGAGACAGAGACAGAGACAGAGACAGAGAAAGACAGAGAGAGACAGAGACAGAGACAGAGACAGAGACAGAGACAGAGAGACAGAGAGACTGAGAATGGCTCGGACTCTTGTAACCTGAAAACCCACTCCTAGTGGTATCCTTGTGGTAAACCTCCTCCAACAAGGCTACATCTCTGGATCCTTTCCAAACAGATCCACCAACTGCAGGTAAAGCATTCAAATATATGAGCCCATGAGGGCCATCCTTTTTGTTGTTGTTGTTGTTTGGGTTTTTTGTTTGTCTGTGTTTTGTTTTTTGAGACAGGGTCTCTCTGTGTAGCCTTGGCTATCCTGGACTTGCTGCTTTGTAGACCAGGCTGGCCTCGAACTCACAGCGATCCGCCTGCCTCTGCCTCCCGAGTGCTGGGATTAAAGGCGTGCGCCACCACTGCCCGGCATATGAGGGCCATTCTTATTCAAACCACCGCAGGATCTCTGCTGTCCTAAACTGATCTCCTATAACCTCAGGTCCCTGTAAGTCTGGCCATTCCAGTTACTCTTCATCTTTTCCTCAAATCCTTTATGCCCCCTCAAACCCACACACATAGATTTCATTTTAGATGGGGTCTAAATATGTATCCCAAATCACCTTCTATTTGCCTTCCTGCATCAGCTTCCAGAGGGCTGGGATTACAAGTATGTTCCATTGCACTTAGCACTTCTCAGTCTCCCTACCTCCCTAGCGTTCCGATACAGGGCCTTGCTCTGTAGCCCAGGCTAGCCTGATACCTATATAGCCCGTGCTGGTCTCAAACCTTCAGCAATCCTTGTATCCCCCCCCCCCATCAGCTCACAAATTCTGGAATTACCGGTGGACACAAGCATACCCAGCTTCTCAGTCTTTACAGTACACTGAGTGTGTGGAATGGCCACCAGACAAAATCCTGCTCTCCACCTGTATGGCTCTTTGCTTCCCAGTAAGTTTTTGTGCCAAAAGGAAAGAATACCTATATGAGAGCGTGATGCAAATTAACAGATAGGGCTGGAGATGTGCAGAGCACTTGCCGAGCACACACAGAATCCCGGGTTCCATCTCCAGCAGTGAATGAAGTGGGTGTGGTGGTTCACATCTGTAATCTTAGCACTAGGCAGACACAGGCTGGAGGGTGAGGAGTTCAAGGTCAGCCTGAGCTGCATAAACACACACACACACACACACACACACACACACACACACACACACGACCATTTGCTGATTTGAGACACTTATTTGGTTTGTTGTTGTTTTTGTTTTGTTTGAGACAGGATTTTTCTGTGTAGTAGCCCTGGCTGTCCTGGACTTGCTTTGTAGACCAAGCTGGCCTTGAACTCATAGAGATCCACCTGCCTCTGCCTCCCGAGTGCTGAGATTAAAGATGTGCGCCACCATGCCTAGCTTTGAAACACTTATTTGTACTTTTGATAATCAAAGGGTTGTTTAAAGGCAGGTTTACATTTCACATTATAACATAGTTTATTTCTCCAGTATGGGAACTGGTCAACCTATTTTGCAGAATTTGTTCATAGGTACCCCAGAAAGAAAGTTCAAGATGCTGTTTTCCTAGTTGTTAAGTAGCCATGTGCAATATTTTGTTTTTCTGTTAAACAGTGGGAGCTTCCTTTTCACCTCCCTTCCCCTCCTTGCTCCCGTCACCTAGTTTGAGGGCAGCTTGAAATATGTGAGACACTGTCGATAGATAGATAGATAGATAGATAGATAGATAGATAGATATAGATAAATAGTGCACAGCATACCCAGAATCCAATGGGAACACTTTGGCTTGACTTTCTTTTCTTTTGGGGGGGGGGTTGAGGGGAGTTGGTTTTTTGAAACAAGAGTTTCTCTATGTAGCCTTGGCTGTCCTGGACTAGCTTTGTGGACCAGGCTGGCCTTGAACTCGCAGTGATCCACCTGCCTCTGCCTCCCGAGTGCTGGGATTAAAGGTATGCGCCACCATGCCCAGCCCTGGCTGGACTTTCTTAAGGCTTGATTTGTTTCATTATCAACCCCTGACGCCAGATTGGAAATGCAGAGCCGAGGAACCCAGGCAGTGTCAGGTGCCAACCCCAGTGCTGGCTATGGATATGTCTGATTTAGGACCCGCCCCTATACTGTGTGTGGTTCTCAACAGGAAAAGAGTGCTCTCCACTCCACTTACACGAAGAAGCTTCCTGCAGATGTACCCCTGAAATACAATGTTTCAAGCTGTCAAATTATCATCCATCTTGGTCACTGTTCTGTTGTTGTGAAGAAACACCAAGGCAACTTATTTTACTGGGGTTTGCTTACAGTTTTGGAGGGTTACTCATGGTCAAGCTGGGAGACAGATAAGCTTGATGTTGGAGCAGGATCTAAGAGCTTTACATCCTGACCCACAGGCAGCAGGAAGAGAGTGAGAGAGACAATAGACCTGGCTTGAGCATTTGAAACATCACCAGAGCCCAACCAAGGTGGCACACTTTCTCCAGCATGGCCACTTTACTTCAACAAGGCCACAACTTCTTTTTTCTCTTTTTTTTTCTTTTTTTTTCTAGACAGGGTTTCTCTGTGTAGCCTTGGCTGTCCTGGACTCACTTTGTAGACCAGGCTGGCCTCGAACTCACTGCGATCTGTCTGCCTCTGCCTCCTGAGTGTTGGGATTAAAGGCATGCACTACCACCGCCCGGCCTAAGGCCACAACTTCTAATTCTTCCCAAACAGTTCCACTAACTGGGGGGTCAAGCATTTAAATATCTGAGCCTATGGGGTCCATTCTCACTCAAAGTACCACACAGCTCCCCTCAGAGGATTAAAAGAGAAGTAATAATTTCAAATATCATCTTCTCCTGAAATTATTATATTTAGATTTTCATTTTCTTTTGTGCACAGCTGCTGTAATGCTAAGGAACCAGAAACCTAGAAAGCAGAGGCCATTTTTCAATTATTTGAGTTCTATACAGAAGGGGTGTGTGTGTGTGTGTGTGTGTGTGTAGTGTACATGTGTGCTCACACATACATATGTGCGCTCTCCTTTAATTAGAGGTATCACTGAAGGCAGCTCATACAGAAACTTGCATTTTTATTCTGAAAGTGGATAAGGCAGAAGAGAGTGAGAAGTGGCCCAAATCTATATGGGAAATCAGAAACATGCATCCACCAACAGTGGACCCATAGTGGCATTTTCAGAAGCTAACAGTGCAAAAAACGACCCACGGGCTTGGCGTAAACATGCAGCGTTTGCACAGCCCATCAGGAATTGTGACCTAGGTTGTAACTTCACAGTTGGATCTGTGTGTGGCAGCCATGTCTGACCTTGAGATCAAGCAAAGTGCTACACAAACTGCCAATCCGCTCAGGGTTTTAGTAACGGGCTGCACAGCATTCTCTGGCCCAGTGTCCTTGTTCCGAGGGCTCAACCTGCCAAATGTTTAATCTGTCACGGAAGCAACCTGGCCTTTATATTCTTATTTTGGCATTTCTATAATATCATCTTCAATTCATACAACTTATTACATGGTTGGTACATTGACCAGAAATGTCTGTTTATTTTATAGTTTTTAATTTTATAAATGTTACTATAAAAAGCTTGCAAGTCAACTGTCACACACCCAAGTGAACTATACATACATGTCAACGAACTTCCCTACAGCTCAAACAGCCTTTCTGAAGCTGGATTTTATCCTTCACTATTGGATATACTTTTGTGTGCTTCCCTTCCACAAACTTGACAGCTGGAGTTCATCCCCAGAACCCATAAGGCAGAAGCAGGGGTGGGCTGGTTAGTTTTTCTCAACCTGACACAAACCCAGACATATCTTGAGTTTCTGCCCTGACTTCTCTGCATGATGTAAGCTGTAAGAAGAAATAAACCCTTTCCTCCCAGAGTTGCTTGTGGACATAGTCTTCATCACAGCAATGGAAGCCCCACCTAAGGGGCCAGAGAGATGGCTCAGTGGTTAAGAGGACTGCATGTCCTTTCAGAAGACCCGGCTTCAATTCCAGGCACACACATGGTGGCTCACAGGCATGTTGCACAGACATATGTGCAAGCAAAACATCCAGACACACAGTAAAAATAAATAAATATTTAAAAAAATAAGAAACCCCAAGACAAGAACCAACTCCAAGGAGCTGCATAGACCCTTACACAATAATGATGATGATGATGATGATGATGGTGGTGGTGATGATGATGATGGTGGTAGTGATGATGATGGTGGTGGTGGTGGTGATGATGATGATGGTGATGATGATGATGGTGGTGGTGGTGGTGATGATGATGGTGGTGATGATGATGATGGTGATGGTGATGGTGGTGATGATGATGATGGTGATGATGATGGTGGTGGTGATGATGATGATGGTGATGGTGATGATGGTGATGATGATGATGATGATGATGGTGATGATGATGGTGATGATGATGATATGTATCTTATATTACAGGAATCTCAACATACCCTTCTATTTTGACAGGAATATAAAATCTCAAGCTTTGAGCAGAGGCTGATGAATGAGATAGAGTTCCGCTTGGAGCGTACTCCCGTTGATGAATCAGATGATGAGATACAGCATGATGAAATCCCCACGGGCAAGTGTATTGCACCCATCTTTGACAAAAGACTCAAGCACTTCCGGGTGACTGAAGGGTCTCCAGTCACCTTCACCTGCAAAATTGTCGGGATACCCGTACCAAAGGTAGGGGAGATGGCCTGACAATTGATCGTCAACAGCTTGGAACTATATACGGTATCGTGAGGAAAGCCTCACGGGGCTGGGAAGTAGCTCAGTGTCAGAGTTCTTGTATCTCATGGACAAGCTTTAGCATGTGTCCCCCACACCAAGAACAGGCTCTGCAGCCAAGAGCATTCTGCTTTTACAGAATGAGAAATCACTTTGGGTGGCTCACAACCATCTGTAACTCCAGCTACTGGGCGTCTGATGCCCTCTTCTGGCCAATTCCCGCACACACACACACACACACACACACACACACACACACACACCCTACCAGAGACACCTGAAAAACAAAGGTCTCAGGCTTGGCATAGCTCACTAAGTAGTAAGCTTGAAGCCCTGGGTTCAATTCCCCAAACCATAAAAACAAAACAAAGAAAGAAACCTGGTAATAGTGATGCATGCCTATAATCCCAATACTCAGGAGAATCAAAAGTTCAAGATCACTCTTGGCTACATAGTGTGTTTGAGGCCAATAGATGTATGATACATGATACCCTATTTCAGAAAAGAAAAAATTAAAAATAAAAATAAAAACCAACTTATACTATAGCAAAACATCTTCAGAAGAAAAATGAAAAACAATTCTCAAAAATTAGCAAAGCCTAGATGACTTAGCTAATAATAATATCAGGAACAGGATCATTAGGCCAAAAAGATTAAATGTGTTAGGGTTTTTCATCTGTTTTTTAAACAGGGTCTCTTTATATAGTCTTGACTGGTCTAGGACTTACTGTGTAGGCTAGGCTGACCTCAGAGTCACAGAGATCACCTGCTTCTGTCTCTGGAGGGCTGGGATTAAAGGCGAGTGCCACCACATTGAACTTTCTCTAAATTTTAATAAAAGTTTAAAACAAAATTCTTAGCCCCGATGCATTATTTTGGCTTATTGGCTCTCTTAACCACTGGGCTCATCCAATTAACATTTGTCATTGTGTCTAGTTTCTGTCGAATACCCACAGGGTGCCTTTTGATGTACAAGGGCTATATCAGTGTCCTCACTGTTAGGCTAGTAAATGCCAAGAATGTCCCATGCTTGTCACTGGTTCTGAGTCACCACATTCCTTGGCAGTCAGAGAGGGATTTGCACCTGGTGTGACTGTGGCAAGGGATCCTCTTTCACAAACATGACTGTGGTGGTGCCTCACATTTAGGTAACCAAGGAAAAGTAGCGCTTTATCTTCCCTGCCTTGAAGAACTCGCCCTCACACGTGCAGGGCTAGCCACATGCACAGCAAATCCGTACATTTCAGCCTTAGAGTTGGGATTCTGGCCAGAGGGTAATTTTAGCAACGTAATCCTAGCCTTATTCTTCTTCATCCAATCAGCCCTGCTAGCCTTTCAGGCAAGGTGAGCCTCCCCAGTTGCTTAGACCTGCATCTGCCTTATGACTGGGAGACATGGGGGGTGGAGAATGGGACGTGATCCAGGTCCCTTGTGTTCATTGCTTTGCTCATGAAGACATATTTGATCCTTAGAGTATCTTTAAGCTAATTATGAGATACAATAAAGATAGTCAAAAACGTTACCCCAATGCTAGACTATATTGTAATTTTTAAATTTAAGTATCGTATGGGTACAGGTACTCAGGTACTGAGTAATGAAGGTACTCAGAACAGTATGTCTTCACCAACAGTTCCCTGCTTACCTTTCACTCCAGGTTTACTGGTTCAAAGATGGGAAGCAGATTTCTAAGAGAAATGAGCACTGCAGAATGCGGCGAGAGGGAGACGGGACCTGCTCCCTGCACATTGAGTCCACCAACAGTGATGACGACGGCAACTACACCATCATGGCAGCCAACCCCCAGGTGGGTTGCAGGGCCCCCTGGAGGTCGGAAGGAGTAATCGACGGTTACCGTGAATGAGAGACCTTGACAGGCGCTGAGGAGAATGAACGCAAAGCATTGGGATTGCACCTAACTCGAAAGCAGGGTGGAATTTAGACTAGCCTGCAGCTTGCTGCCCTTGTCCGAAAATACCGGTGGGGAAAAAGGATACAGTTCAGCTTTTAAAGCGCTCGTCAAGCATGCCTGGGGCCCTGGGTTTGATCCTCAACAGTGCTCTAAAAACAAGCAAGCATGGTGGGGGCTCCCAGGAAGCCAAGGCAAGGTCGCAATGTGTTGGGTTTGAAGGCAGAAAACAAATCAAAACAAAAGCAGGAGGGCTGGAGAAACGGC
Organism: Acomys minous; assembly: GCF_964271855.1. Taxonomy (NCBI): domain Eukaryota; kingdom Metazoa; phylum Chordata; class Mammalia; order Rodentia; family Muridae; genus Acomys; species Acomys minous. Next base: position 90,853,165 of record NC_140495.1, on the reverse strand, counting down.
TCGGTGGGTGGTTGAGAGCATTTGCCAATCTTCCAGAAGAACCGTGTCACCCACGTCAGATGGCTCACAAGTACCTGTAGCTCCACTCCACGGGCTCCGACACCCTCTTCTGGCCTCTGAAGGCACCCACACACCGGGCAAACAGACACAGACACATGAATACAAATTAAATAAATAAATGATGGCTACAGAGGTAGATCAGTGGTCCAGAGCACTTGAAGTTCTTCCAGAGGGCCAGGCCTCAGTTCCCAGCCCCCACGGGGCAGTTGACAGCCACCCATAACTCCAGGTCCGGGAGTTCCGGCATCTTCTGACTTCCAAGGGAACCAGACACACACATGGTGCACAGATACGTATTCCAGCAAAATACTCATACACATAATCAAATCTCTAAGAAAATTAAATAAGCCTAAAGAATAAATCACTTCAAAAAGGCTTTAAGCTGGGAGGTGGTGATGCGCACCTTTAATCCCAGCACTCAGGGAAGCAGAGGAAGGCAGCCTGGTCTACAGAGTGAATTCCAGGACAGCCAAGGCTACACAGAGAAACCCTGCCTCGGAATTAAAAAAAAAAGGGGGGGGGGGCTTTAAGTATCTCTCAAACTCATATCAGATTTTTTTTTCTTTATAGATAAAAGTTGGAGATCTTCCTTTTTTTTTTTTCCAAATGAGGCCAAGTTTTAAAATTCTCCTAAGAGAAAGGCCTGTGTATTTTCAATTGCCATTCAAATAAAAAAAAAAATACAGCTATAATTTCCATTTTAATGCATTTCCACCAATGTCAATGTTGATGAATATCTATTGAGGAAAACATAAAAATATCTGGCCATGCTCTTTGAATTGTTGCTGCAAATGATGTTAAATTCGGCGGAGATGGGGGGGGCAGGGGAATGGCAACTTTAAAAATATTTGTGCTCTTCTTATTTCTTAGGTTAAAGTGGAAATTATTGCAAAACCCCTAAAAGTCTTTCAACCTGAAATACCAACAGTTGTTTTTAATTGATAATCCCAGATCGTTCTATTTTACCAATAAAAACTCAGGAGCCAGATGCTGGGGTGAAAAAACTGCTAGCTCGGAGAGGTAGAGAAAGCACCCAGCTGACCTTCCTACTCACCTCACGGTCCCGATGGAAAAGGCCCAAAGGGCTCACTAGCTCAGCTGACAGGCCAGGAAGAAAAGGCCAAAAAACCCAAGGCTAAAGGCTTGCTGGCTCAAAGCCCAAAAAGCCAAAGGCCAAGGAGCTGAGGAGCTAGAGAGCTAAGTGCCAAAGAGCTAAAGACCCCTTCTACATCTACACTCTGTCTTAAATACCCCTCAACTCAAAGTCCCTCCTATTCTTTAATTTCTATCAGCTGGTTTCTTGCTCCGCCTCTTGACCACCCAGGGTTAATTTGATTATACCCTGTGTAAAGAAAGCTCTACAATTAAAGGTATGTGTTAGGGCTGAGCCATGCCGAACAAAAGACAGGTTTTTACAGTTCACAATCTCAGGAATCACATTGGGATCAAATATCCTGCAACAAATTGTGACTTAAGAAGCCATTTTAGGGGGCTGGAGAGATGGCTCAGAGGTTAAAAGCACTGCCTGCTCTTCCAAAGAACCTGAGTTCAGTTCCCAGTACCCACATGCCAGCTCACAACTGTCTGTAACTCCAAGATCTGATACCCTCACACCAACACACATACATTAAAATTAAATTAAATATTTTTAAAAAGAAGTTATTCTGGAGCCAGGTGTGGTGGCCTTTAATCCCAGCACTCGGGAGGCAGAGGCAGGCAGATCGATGTGAGTTCAAGGCCAGCCTGGTCTACAAAGAGAGTACAGGACAACCAAGACTACACAGAGAAACCTTGTCTCAAAAAACAACAAAAACAAACAAACAAACAAAAAAGAAGTCATATTGGGCCTGAAAAGATGGCTCAGTGGGTAAAGACATTGGTCACATGAGATCAGTGATCTCTGAGTTTGATCCCCAGAAGGCATGTAAAAATGCAAAGAGAGAACTAATGCTACAAAGTTGACCTCTGACCTTTACCAAGACTGTTGCATGGCATGTGACCTGGTAATAATAATTTTTAAAAGAAGCCATATCTACATATATTTTAATGAGTGTTTATGTGTGTGTGTGTGATGCATATGCCCTCGGAGATCAGAAGAGGGTATCAGATCCCCTGGAATTATGTGGCTATGTGGATTCTGGGAACAGCTCTGGTCATGTGGAAGAGTAAGCAAGCTCTCTTAACCTCTGAGCCATCTCTCCAGCACCCAGAAGCCAGATTTTTAAAGCACCTGGTGTACAAGCCTGCCCACCAGTGCTCATGTGAATGTTGGGAGGATGTGGTGGCCCCGTTGGAATTCAAGCCTGGGAAGGCAGAGATATGAGAGCCCCAGTGCAAGCTGCTAGCCATGAGTCATATCTGCAAGCTCTGGCTTCAACTGAGAGATCCTACCTTAGTGATTAAAGTGGAAAGGCATCTAGGAAGACTCCCAACACTGGCCACACACACACACACACACATACACACACAGGCAGGGGGTGGGGTGGGGATTAAAAGTTGCATTGTTTTAGTAGAATGTGGTAGAACATCTTTTCGGTTTTGGTTTTGAGTGTTTTATTTGTTTGGTTCCTTTTTTGTTTTGGGTTTTTGTTTGTTTGTTTGTTTGTTTGTTTGTTTTTCAAGACAGGGTTTCTCTGTGTAGCTTTGACTGTCCTGGACTTGCTTTGTAGACCAGGCTGGCCTCGAACTCACATCTATCCACCTGCCTCTGCCTATTGAGTGCTGGGATTACAGGTGTGTGCCACCTCACTCAGCTGGTAGAGCATGTCTTTAACCCCAGCACTTAGGAGGTGGATGTCTGAGTTTAAGGCCAGCCTGGTCTACAGAGCAAGTTCCAGGACAGCCAGGGCTACACAGAGAAACCCTGTGTCAAAAAGCAAAACAAAACAAGAGTTGCATTATTTTCATGCCTTTTGAACACAGAAAAATCTCTATTGTTAGGAAAAAAAAATGTATAATGTTTTAATGAAGAAAACATTAATATAAATTGAAGAATGTGGATTTCTCCTTATTTTAATCTTGTGTGCTTTCTGCTTCTCAGGGGAGGATCAGCTGTTCCGGCCACTTGATGGTACAGAGTTTGCCCCTTCGAAATCGACTCAGCCCTGCTGGTCAATCTCACAGGTAAAGACAGGAGACCCCTCTGTTCTGGATCCCTCCCATATCTCCACTCACCACGGTGAACAGCAGTTGTAAGGCCTACAAATCACTGTTTCGCACACGTTACAGTACCACCATCTCCTTGAAATACAGACACCCAAGCCGGATCCAGAGCACCCAAGTCAGAATTCCCACTTTAACAAAATCCCCCGGAGATGCATAGGCTCAAGTTATCTTTGGGATGCTCCAGGCTTCGGCACCATTTTGTTGTTGTTCATTTTTATTGTTGTTTTAGACAGGCTCCTGTGTAGCCCAGGCTGGCTCAGTACATAGCCGAGGATGCCCTTAAATTGATACTTAAGTGTTGGGATTATAGGCATGTACCACCCAGTTTCTGTGGTGTTGGGGAATAAATCCTGACCTTCATGTGTGCAGAGGAATGTACCCTGAGCTTTATGCATGCTAAGCACACACTAGACCAACTACATGCCCAACCCCTTTGACACAACTATAATGGGTCAAAACAATTGAACCCATCGGTAATGCCCATGTACACAATGTGTGATGAGACCCTGTGAAAGGACTGTCTTTTTTGTTTTTGTTTTTATTTTTTGTGGGTTTTTTTTTTTCCGAGTCAAGGTTCCTCTGTGTAGCCTTGACTATCCTAGACTCGCTTTGTAGACCAGGCTGGCCTCGAACCCACAGCAATCCGCCTGCCTCTGCCTCCCAAGTGCTGGGGATAAAGGCGTGCGCCACCACCACCAGGATAGGCTTTTCTATCCCCAAGAAGAAACTCTAGAGCTGGATATGCCACTTTAGCCCCCATTATAGTAGGTATTCTTCTCGGATTTTACGAACCACTTATGTGAAAGAGCCTGGCCTTCCGCTTGAGTCTTAGGGTGCCACGAAGTCTTAGTAAAGCTACCATAGATGATGAGGTTGAAAAATCAAATGACCCACGTTTCACATACAGTGTCTCACATCGCTGTGAAGATGCTCTCCACACCCTCCTTTATCTCTTTTATTTTGTTTTGTTTCTTAGGACAGCTGTTACTGTTGGTCAGCCTTACTGACTTCAAGTTTATCTTTAATTATCCACCATAATTTATCACCAGGCTGGATTTCTTTGCAGTCCCAGCCGCGCTGTTCTGGGGGATCCTGTTCTCTTTGGGCTAGCAGACTGAGTACAGATTTACTTGTTTATTTTGATGACTTCTCAACAAGTTACCAAGGCCCACAGAGAGGGGGAGCTGAGCCCATTAACACGGGGTGGCTTCAGAGAGAGAGAAGCTAAGGCCTGCTTATTTTATTCATATTATTTTTAGTTATATATATGGGCAGAGCGTGTGCACATGGGTACAGGTACATTGGACCCCCTGAAGCTGAACTCACAGGAGGTTGTGAGCCACCCAGCATGGGTTCCGGGAACTGAACTTGGGTCCTCTGGAAGCACCCAGCCCCTGAGCCTGTTTGCTTGATTTCAGAATTCAGAATAATACTACAGTGTATGGAGTACTTGCCGTAAGGACCTTTGGGTTTGGTGTGTGTGTGTGTGTGTGTGTGTGTGTGTGTGTGAGAGAGAGAGAGAGAGAGAGAGAGAGAGAGAGAGAGAGAGAGAGACAGAGACAGAGACAGAGACAGAGACAGACAGAGACAGAGACAGAGACAGAGACAGAGACAGAGACAGAGTTCTAGGCTATGATTGACTGGTTGGTTGGTTGATTGGTTGGTTGTCCAGTAAGTTGTCTCTACTCTAGGGGTGTGGTTCATTTGGTAGAGCACCTACCTAACGTGCACCAAGTCCTAGGCTTCATCCCCAGCACCACATAAACAGAGCATGATGATGCATGCCTGTAAGGCCAGCACTCAGGAGACAGAGCCTGGAGGATCCGTTCAAGGTCATCCTTGATAACTCATTGAGCTCGAGGCTAGCCTAGGCTATAGGAGACTCTGTCTCACTATATATAGCCTTATAGCCATGCCTAAGTGCATACGGTTATTGTTTCATGCCCGTAAATGCTTCTTGTAGGGGAAGGTCCAGAATGCAAGACAGAGACAAAGAGCCGCTACAGGAACGCTTTTTCCGACCACACTTCCTGCAGGCCCCTGGGGATATGGTGGCTCACGAGGGCCGCCTCTGTCGGCTGGACTGTAAGGTACTTACTTCCAAATGCCCATCCTTAACTCCAGGTCTGTCTAGAGTTTGCACCTAGTTATTTGTTTACACTCATTTCTGTTTGTATTTGTTTTGTGGGGTTCCCCCCCCCCCCACTGAAGAAGTCTTAAAGGAAGGTAGGGAAGCTGTCCTCTCCTTAGGCTTTTTTTTTTTTTTTTGGAGCATTTAATCTTTTTAATACCATATCATTAAAATCTTTTTTTTTCCCCTTCATTTTTCAAGACAAGGGTTTCTTCATGTAGCCTTGGCCGTCCTGGACTCGCTTTGTAGACTGGCCTCAAACTCCTATCAATCTGCCTGCCTCTGCCTCTGGCTCTGGAGTGCTGGGATTAAAGGCGTGTGCCACCGTGCCCAGCTAAATCACCATATCTTAATAAAAATTCTGTAAGCTTAAAAAATTTAAAGCCTGCCAGCTGTGGTGCCATGTGCCTCTAATCTCAGCACTTAGGAGACAGAGGCAGGTGGATCTCTGTGAGTTCAGTGCCAGCCTGGTTCTACAGAGTGAGTCCAGGACAGCCAGGGCTACATGGAGAGACCCTGGCTCGGAAAACCAACAGCGTATATTTGGTGCCAGTAAGGATAAAGAACTCTGTCACCTGATGAATCTGCCTGCCATCAGTGTGTCGTCTGCGTCAGCTGTTTTGTCCGTCGTTAGGTGAGTGGCTTACCGCCCCCGGAGCTGACATGGCTGCTCAATGGGCAACCTGTGCTGCCAGACGCCTCCCACAAGATGCTGGTGAGAGAGACCGGAGTCCACTCTCTGCTCATTGATCCGCTCATGCAGCGCGACGCAGGGACCTATACGTGCGTGGCTACCAACAAAACTGGGCAGAATTCCTTCAGTCTGGAGCTCACTGTAGTAGGTAGGTTTGCTTTTGGACCCCTGCGCAGAACCCCCTTCAAACGGGACTGTCCAAACACCCAGATGCTCAGACGACGGGGTCCCAGAATCCCCTTGCCCCAGCAATCGCTTTCCCCTTCACTGCAGCAGGCTGCTTTCTGAGACACGGATACATAATCTAGATATGTAGTAGGGTTGCCTCTTAGTTTTAAGCAATGGGAGCAACTGCAATAATTGGCTAAGCAGTCAGTGAGTTGTTTAATTGGCTGTCACTAAATTCTAGTCTTTTGCCCTTTAGCCTACGATTCCTGGAGCATCCCAGGCTCTTTTGTCTCCTGAGTTACGTATATGTGCGTTGCACCGGTGCCATCACACAGTCCTGCCACCTGGAAAGTTCTTTACCCAGCACCCTTTTGTAAAGTCTTAACTTCCTGACTGAGGGTTTATCAGCTCAGTTGGTGGAGTGCCTGAGAGCACACCACACCCACTTATACCAGGTGTGGTAGCATATACATGGCACCCCAGCACTGGGAAGGTGGAGACAGGAGGTCACCCTCCACAGTGAAATTGAGTCTAGTCTGGTTACCTGAGGTCTTCTCTCAAAAACAAAAATAGAAATGAATAAAATTTAAAAGCCTAAATCAACCGGGTGGTGGCGGCGCACACCTTTAGTCCCAGCACTCGGGAGAAAGAGGCAAGCGGATTGCTGTGAGTTTGAGGCCAGCCTGGTCTACAAAGTGAGTCTAGGACAGTAAAGGCTACACAGAGAAACCCTGTCTCAAAACAAAACAAAATAATACTAATAATAATAATAATAATAATAATAATAATAATAATAATAACCTAAATCCGTTCACCACCAGGGCACAGTGGGCTTGCCAGGCAGCCCTTCCTTCCCGACCTCCTCTGTTTCCATGGTATGAGAACAGGCAAGCCTCACAGAGCATGCTTGGGCTACAGTGTAAATGTTCACTGCTTTGCCTCCATGCAGACTCTGAGCTTCTGAGGCCAGAGGCTCCTGTTTGCTCTGTTGTGTTTTTTCTTATGGAGAAGAGGGTATGCCATGGCCTGTGTGTGGCACTCAGAGTACAGCTTGGGGAGTAGGCTGGCTCCTTCCACTATTCGGGCCTGGGGGATCAAATTTCGGTCTTTATGCTTAGTCAACAATAAGCACCTTTACCCACTGAGCCATTTCCTGAGACCCTGGTTTATTGCGTTTCTCTGATGTTTGTTTCAGTGAAAGGTGCTCACCAAATGTTGAGTTGATAAACAAATGAGCCTTTACCTTAGAAGGTAATGTGACTAAAACACAGCAATGCCTAGAAAAAAAGGCAAGCGAGGCATCGACAGGTGCATGATAGTGGTCCAGTCAGAATTTAATCAGGATGTAGAAATTCTAGTGATGGCCTTCCTCCCACTGTGGGTGGCCCATTAAAAGAAAAAACAAAACAACCTGAGCCGAGCAATGGTGGTGCACGCCTTTAGTCCCAGTCCTGGGGAGGCAGAGGCAGGTGGATCTCTGAGTTTGAGGCCAGCCTGGTCTACCAGGACAGCCAAGGCTACCCAGAGAAACCCTGTCTCAAGGAAATAAATAAATAAATGAATAAATAAATAAATAAATAAATAAATAAATAAATGTCATGACTTTGAGGCATTAACCTCAAGGCACCTGCTAGCCTTCCAATAATAAAGTCATTTTTCTTGTTCAGCCAAAGAGGTGAAAAAGGCACCTGTGATCCTGGAGAAGCTTCAAAACAGTGGTGTTCCGGAGGGCCACCCGGTGAGGCTGGAATGCCGCGTCATAGGCATGCCGCCTCCTGTGTTCTACTGGAAGAAAGACAACGAGACCATCCCCTTCAGTAGAGAGAGGATCAGGTACCTGCTCAGGAGGGCCTGTGGGACCATCCAAATAAGCCCGCAGTCTCTCGCAGCTGGCTTCCTTCAGTTAGTGTAGCGCTCCTGAGTTTCAGCCCTGTTGTTGTGTATGTCCCAGGCCAGCCTGGGCTACACAGTGAGTTCTGAGTCAGCCTAGACAGACTAGTGAAACTCAGTGTCAAAAGGGGGTGGGGGAAGGGCAGGAATTCTTCCCTTTTAGCTGCTCCTACTCTCAGAAGTTTTGTTTAGTATTTTTTTTCCTTCTCATTTTGCCTTACTAAAAGTATGTGTACCATGCTGGCCTGCAGGCACACATACAGGCAGAACATTGTATACATAATAAAGGAATTTTTAAAAATCTTTTTTTTTTTAAAGTGTTCAAGTTCTCAGCTTCATAGTGAGCTCAAGGTCTCCCTAGGCTACATGAGACTCTGTCTCAAAAAGGAATGGTGGTGGAGAAATGGCTCAGTAGTTAAGAGCACTTGCTGAGGACTCAGAGCACCCAGGTTTGGTTCCCAGCACCCACAAGGTAGCTCACAGCCACCTGCAACCCTACTTCCAGAGATTCTTGGATGCTGTCCTCTGGGTGTCAGTATGCATGTGACTCAAATAAAGAAATCTTTAGGAGGGGGAGAAGAGGTCTGGGTGAAGAGCAGGAAGAGTCAGAAGGATGTCTGCGCTGAGGCTATTGTGGTCTATCTAGTAATTTCCGGACCCAGCCAGGAGACTCTATGTCAAAGAGGGGGACAGGGGATAAGGGAGGGAAGGGAGGAGAGGGGAGGGAGGGAAGGACGGAAGGAGGGAGGGAGGGAGGGGGAGAAGGTGAGAGAGGACAATACGAAGGCTTTTCTAGGCTTTGGTTAAGAAGCTAAATTTCCCCTGACCCTCCTCAAAGAGTTTCTCCAAGCCTAAAGTTGACAGGGACGCTTCTGCTCCTGAGTTAGAGGCGAATAATCTCTTTCTCTTCTCCAGCATGCACCAGGACGCCACAGGCTACGTCTGCCTCCTCATCCAGCCAGCCAAGAAATCTGACGCTGGGTGGTATACGCTGTCCGCCAAGAACGAAGCTGGCATCGTGTCCTGCACAGCTAGGTTGGATATATACGGTATGATGTCATTCAAGGAACATCGGTGCTGTGGACAGCGGTTTTAAAACACCATTTTAAAGACTACTGTAGAATGTTCCATGAACAAATTAGATAGATTACATTGTGCTTTTGGTGCTTGGAAGATGGGTTCTCCCTACTGGTTTTTTGTTTGTTTGTGTGTTTGTTTGTTTGTTTGTGTGTTTGTTTGTTTGTTTTTGAGAATCAGGTGGTTGGGCTTCTCATCAAGTGCTTTTACCAGCTCAGCCATTTTTTCTGCCCCTCCTTTTTTCTAGGGATTCTGACAGAAACCTTTACGAGAAAAGGGCACATATTAAATTCCTTACTCAACCTTAGTGGCTCACACATTTACCTTATCATATTATAATTCTACTGAAGTCATCTCCAGAGCCATTGTATAATCTCACTTATCAAGAAAAGGGAAAAGACAGGAGTATATTTTTTGTTTTGGGGGGTTTTTTTTAGAATTTACTTTCATTTATGTATATCTGAGGAGTGCATGCCTAGTGAGTGCAGGTATCCGTGAGTGCCAGAAGATCATCCCTGGAACTGAAAATGTTAGACTTTCAGCTGGGCAGAGGAAAACGCAGTACGCAGCTGCTGGTCGTGCTTCTTTGTTCTGAGACAAGGCCTCACTGTACTCTCCTAGCTGGCCTGGAACTCACTCTGTAGACCAGGCTGGCCTTGAACTCACAGAGATCCACCTGCCTCTGCTTCCCGAGTGCTGGGATGTCATGCCTGGCCTTACACTGGAATTTTTGCTTCCCAGCTGGTGAGAGGCTCATTCTTGCCTTTCTCTTCTAAAGTCTCCATAATTCTCCCTGTCCCCTGTACTTCCTCAACGTTAGACAGGGTCTTAGGAAGCCCAGACTGATTTCAAATTTTCCATATAGCCAAGGCTGGTTTTGAACTCCCAATCTTCCCTGCATCCAACCTCCCAAGTGCTGGGATTACAGGAGGGTACCACCAACCCGGCAGCAGGAAGGTTTTAATTATATATATATATATATTTTTTTTTTTACGAATGGGGTCTCTCAGACTCAAATATGTTTAAATGTTTTACCAAGAATCCACAGGGAGTATTGACACAAGGGTCAAATGCACCCAGCAACAATCCTCCCGTTGGTTCCTCTGATCCTAACATTTAATCTGGTCCATTTTCCAGCTCAGTGGCACCAGCAGATCCCACCCCCCATGTCCATCCGGCCCAGCGGCAGCCGCTATGGATCTCTCACCAGCAAAGGACTTGACATCTTTTCTGCCTTCTCCTCCGTGGAAAGCACAATGGTGTACTCCTGCACCTCTCGGAGTGTAGTGGAGAGCGACGAACTTTAAGGGCGCCCACTGTGTAAGCGGGTAGACTGTGGAGGGGAAGGAAGACTGATCGTAGGCAGTGGTTTCCAAGCAACTGGATCTGGGGCGCGTTCCCACCCTGCTGGACCTGTGAGGAGAAGTGTTTTAAGTTAAGCTGGCTGGGGCTTTTTGAGCCTCGGCTGAGGGAGAGAGAGGGGGAGGGGACGAGAGTAGACAATACACAGAAACCAAAGATACCATAACCACTGCCACCACGGCTGGGGGTGGGGAGGCTGGCGTGCTCTCCTACCCCGTGTTTAGGGATGTTAGGCCCAGCTAGGAGCAGTTAGGAGCCATAACCAGGGCTGAGAGACGCTAGCATCTATAGGATAGATAACAAAGTAGAAAGACTGGGAGCCTATCGTCGCCTTCCATGGGCTACATCCTTATCAGTCATCTGGGTGACCTCATTAAAGGAGCTCCCATTTAACATTAGAGGGTCTTGCCATACACCGCCCCCCCCCCCCAAAGTGGTGAAACACTTAGTTTGCATATCCTGCCTGTGGAATCACATAATAAGCAGCCAAAGTATGCCTGAGACTTAAAAATAAAACAAAACATAGGAACAACAACAACAACAACCAAAGCCCATAAGGACACTAAAGATTTCACAGTGCACTTGTTCCATGGTCAAAATAAGGTTCCCATCGGCCTATCAGCGCCGTTTTAGTCGGAAGGTCACATCCGTCCCCAGCGCCTGGATGGGTGCTGAGCACAACTGAGACCTTCAGGATATATCAGCTGGGAATGGCTCTTGCATTGAACTGGGGTTTCTACCATTCTTAGGCGAGCCCAAACAAGACCCCCACCCCCCCACCCTAACCCCCACACCCACCCCACCCCCACCCCCCACCCCCGGGCATGGCTGTCACAGGGGCCGGCTTCAGGCAAGCCAGGGGTGTGAACTAGAGGTGTCTGTTGCCAATTCCCTTTGCTCAAATCTCTGATGTTCTCCATGCCAGGTCCCCCTCAGCTGGCGTCCTGCTTAAGTGATTTTTAGCTGGAGATAGTAATTGCTTAGAAAGGCTTGAAACTTTCTTTGCTTCAAGGCAAGGGTTTCCAGTATAAAAATAAATTCATTTGCTCCAAAAAAAAAAAAAAATCCCATCTGTCTACTCTGTGTAAAATGCTATGCTAGGTGCCGTGGGGGACACAAAAATATGAATGGGGGCGCAGGAGAGTTGGTTGAGCAGATAAAGGTGCTTGCTGCCAAGTATGAGAGCCTGAGTTCAATTCCCGGAACCGACCTTTCTCCCAGTGAAAGGAGAGAACTGACTTCTGCAAGTTTTCCTCTAGCCTGCACACCTACACTATGGCACCCACATGCCCTGCACACCCCAAATAAGTAAATGTAAAAAAAAAAAAGACACAGGTTCTGACTTTCAGACCTTACAATGTAATTAACAGGGAGCTAATATTTAAGGCATCTGCTGTAGTGCTTCTTGGGTCATAGATCTGGTCTCGGGGAAATGGAAGTCTGCAGTCTCTTCATAACTAACAAAATCTCATCGAGCTGGGCATTGTGGTGTGTGCCCATAGCTCTAGCCCTTGGAAAGGTGAAGAAGGAGGGTCAAGAATGCAAAGTCAGGTCTGCAGAGATGGCTCAGTGGTTAAGAGCACTGACTGCTCTTCCAGAGGTCCTGAGTTCCGATTCCTAGCACCCACAACCATCTATAATGAGATCTAATGCCCTCCTCTGTCATTCATGCAGGCAGAGCACTGTATACATCACAAATAAATAAATAATAATAAAGAAGAGTGCAAAGCCTCTACTACACACCGCATGGGGAGGCTGAGACCAGCCTGAGTTATAGGAGACCAGCCAGGTACAGTAGCGGTACACAGCACTCGGGAGGCAGAGGCAGGCAGATCTCTGTGAGTTCCAGGCTAGCCTGATCTACACAGTGAATCCCAGGTCTGCCACGGCTACACAGTAAGACCCTGTTTAAAAAAGGGAAACAAAAATAAATAAATAAATAAAAAACAGACAGGGGAGATGACAACTCAGTTGGTAAAGTACTTGCCACATGAGCCTGAGGATTTGAGGTCCACCCTCCAGAATGCACAAACAAACAAACAGAGTGAGGCTGCGTGGCCCTATAATCCCAGCTATGGGAGGAACAGACAGACAGGAGAGGCTCTGCAGCCTGTTAGCCAGTCAGTCTAGCCCAGTTATCAAACTCTTGAGTTTTGAGAGTTTGTACACACACACACACACACACACACACACAAAGGTGTCAAGCAATTGAAGACATCACTAGAGCTGACCTCCGGCCTCCCGAGCAGATGCACACGCTCATGCACAGACACACAACACATTTAAGCACACTCCAAAATCTTCTCAGTCTCTGTGGTGGTTGGAACAGGAATGGCCCCTATGCATGACCTTAGGGATTGACACTATTAGGAGATGTGGCCTCGTTGGAGGAAGTGTGTCACTGTGGGGTGACCTTTGAGTGTCTCCTATGCTCAGGCTATGCCCAGTGTGGCACGCAGTCCCCTTCTGCTGCCTTCAGATCAAGATGTAGAACTCTCAGCTCCTTCTCCAGCACCATGTCTGCCTGCACGCTGCCATGCTTCCCGCCATGATGACAGTGGACTAAACCTCTTATAATTAGGCCAGTCTCAATTAAATTTAAAAAAAGACAGGGTTTCTCTGTGTAGCCTTGGCTGTCCTGGACTCTCTTTGTAGACCAGGCTGGTCTTGAACTCACAGAGATCTGCCTACTTCTACTTCCCCTAGTGCTGGGATTACAGGCATGCACCACCTCACCTGGAAAAATTGCAGCACAATTCTCCCCTACCCCCTCCGCCAAGGTTTCTCTGTGTAGCCCTGGCTGTCCTGGGCTCACTTTGTAGACCAGGCTGACCTAAAACTCACAGAGATCGCCTGCCTCTGCCTCCTTGGGTGCTGGGATTATAGGTGTGTGCCCTATAATTGTACCTGTCTTGCAATTTTATTTTGCTATAGGGCAAGACATGCCACAGCATGCATGTAGATGTCAGATGACAACTTGAGGGAATAAGTTCCCTCCTTTAACTACACAGGCCCTAGGAATCATCCCCAGATGGTCAGGTTTATCAGCAAGTACCCTTGCCAGCTGCACCATCTTGATAGCTCCAGAGGCAACATCAATGTCATACGTTGTTTCCACCGTGCCTTTCGTTATGAAGTCCCTTACAACCAAAAATCACTTTTTAAATTCTGAGACTGCCTCTGGAGTGTATATATATAAAACCAACACCATGACATCATGCCTGGCTCTAGTCCTATTTATTCTAACTCTTATATTCAGACTTGGAATATATATCCAAGTATGCAATATGTATAAAAAATCCACCATTATGACAACTTCTGTAAAGTGTGGCTAGTCATCCCACGGATAGCCTTCATCTCCAATACCAACTCACTGAGTATTTTTAAAATCTTGTCTTTTGTTCAAGAACTAAGAAATCTGGGCATGGTGGCACACGCCTGTAATCTAAGCACTTGGAAAGCAGTGGCAGGAGGATCTCTGTGAGTTTGAAGCCGACCTAGTCTACAAAGCAAGTCCAGGACAGCCGGGGCTATGCAGAGAAACCCTGTCTTGAAAAACAAAAAACAAAACAAAACAAAAAGATAAATACTGTATTTTGACACTAGGTGGTGCTGTCTCACTCAAAATAAAGCAAAGCTCGGCTCTCCAGTAACTCTGTAACTATAAACTCTACAGGGTTATGTTTTAACTCTCAGCAGTGCTGACTTTCAGGGGCACTCCATAGTCATTGTAGGAGGCTGTCCTGTGCATTGTGTCATATTTGGTGTCTCCCCTGGCCTGTTGCCCTACCTCAAGCTGTGGTGACTCCAATCTCATACATAACTAACTGGCTATTCTCTGAGAGGCAGAATTTCCCTTTGTTGAGAACCTTGATGCTATGAAAAAAAAAAAAAAAGAATCAGTGTATGCTTCAACAATTCTATTAGAGTTCTATTGTCATTTGTTGTTGGTGGTGGTGGTGGGTTTTTGTTTTCTGTTTTGTTGTTGTTGGTTTGGTTTGGGTTTGTTTTGTTTTTTGTTTTGTTTGTTTTGAGAAAGGGTTTCTCTGTGTAGCTCTAGCTATCCTGGAACTTGCTCTGTAGACCATGCTGGCCTTAGACTAATAGAGATCTGCCTGCCTCTGCCTCTGCCTCTGCCTCTGCCTCTGCCTCTGCCTCTGCCTCTGCCTCTGCCTCTGCCTCTGCCCCTGGAGTGCTAGGATTAATGGTGTGAGCCACCGCTGCCTTGAAAATTCTATTGTAATAAAGGATATTGGAGTAAAAGATCTCAGTTCCTCTGGACAGATTTGTTTTCAGCACAGCCCTAATCAAACCCGCCGTCTTCTGTTTCGTAAGCTGTTGCTCCCCCTGGCTTAATGATGTGTTAAGTGACATGCACAGTCCTTATCACCTAGGAAGAGACAGCCAAACCATTTCTTCTATGTAACTCGTAAGCCCAGGCTGTAGAGATGGCTCAGCCGTTAAAGGCTAGGTTCACAACTGGAAATATAACTTGTAAGTCCCCTTCTTTGTTTTAAAAGACTTTTTTTTTTAATGTGTAAACCTGTGTGCATGTACAGTTGTGTGTGAGTACCCAGGAAGGTCAGAGGAGGGCATAGGATCACCTGAGGCTGGAGCTGCAGGCCGTTGTAAGCTGTCTGACGTGGTTGCTGGGAACCAGACTCGGGTCTTCTGAAAGAACACTGTCTTTGAAACCTCATGGCAAATTTCTTGGGTGTAGAGGTACAGAAGCTCTGTGCACGGCTTTACACCGTGCACAGACTGTGTGCTCGGCCTTGCCTGCTCTCACTGAGCCCACCCCCGCCTGCCTCCATGTCCTACTTACTGATGTGGACTGTGTTAGGCATTGATTTCTGTGGCTTACACAGAGTTAGCATAAACAAATATTTACTGACTTAACATGAATTTAAAATTTAATATGTGTTTCTTTCTCCCCATTCCTCCTTCTTGGTTGTTTGTTTGCTTGTTTTGTTTTGTTTTGTTTTTTTAAGACAGGGAAGTAGTATTGGAACGCGCTCTGTAGACCAGGCTGGCCTCGAACTCACAGCGATCCAACTGCCTCTGCCTCCCAAGTGCTGGGATTAAAGCCATGCACCTCCACTGCCACCACATTAGAACCTACTAGAACGCTCTTTAAAAATTCCAGCACCCATTCAGTCTTGAATGCCACCATCTGGGAGCAGAGACAGATTGAGCTCTGTCAGTTCGAGGCCAGCTTGGTCTACATATTAAAATCCAGACTAGTCAAGGCTATACAGTAAAACCTTGTCTTTATATATATGAAGCTGCCAACACTCAGTCCACACTTCAGATCAATTAAGTAACTAAGTACAAGGGTTGTGAGACAGGTGTCTTTGGTTTGAGTTTTATTTTTTGTTGTTTTAAAACAAAATCCCAAATGTTTGGTTTTACCAATAAAGACTAAGG
Organism: Acomys minous; assembly: GCF_964271855.1. NCBI lineage: Eukaryota > Metazoa > Chordata > Mammalia > Rodentia > Muridae > Acomys > Acomys minous. Next base: position 90,837,191 of record NC_140495.1, on the reverse strand, counting down.
GGCCAGATGCTGGGGTGAAAAGCCTGCTAGCTCAGAGAGGCAGAGAAAGCATCCAGCCAATGCTCCAGAAGGAAAAAGACCCCTGCCCTCCACACTGTCTTAAAAACCCTTCAAACTGAATGCCCCTCCTTTCTACTTGTTGGTCTCTCTATCCATCCTCCAGACCTCATTTCGTTCTCTATGGTTTTTCCCTAAGTTCACTCCCTGTCAACTAGTTGCTTGCTCCACCTCTTGATTTATGGTTGGTTTTATTTAATCCTGTTTACAGAAAGCTCTTGGATTTAAAGTGCGTGCTATGATTGAGCCACACCACAACTAGAACAGGTTTTCCAGTACACAATCTCAGGGTTCACAGTGTGCTCAAACACCCAGCAACAATGTTCTGTTTGCTTGTTTGAGATGGAGTCTTGAGTAATCCCTGAAGTCTTGATCATCCGGCCTCCGCCTCTCACGAGCTGTTCTTCTGCTCAGCCTTAGTTTTTACGGTTTCTCAGGTGATCCCAATGAGCAGCTAAGAATGAGAAAACAGCGTTTTATTTACCGAGACTTGATCCCAAAACTTACCACAAGAGGTTCAAAGGGATACAGATGCCTTACAGCTAAGGCGTTGGCATCTGTGCAGAATGCACCCCTGGCTACACATGTGGTGTGTTCCTGGAAAAGTGGGAAGACGGTGCATCTGTTCGCCTACTCTACTCTCTATACTACGGTCATCAGACAAGCAGCACACACTCGTGGAGCGCCCAGAGGATGAGGTCTTTTTCAAAGAGTCTCCAATCAGAAATCGCCTCCACCCCCAAAGTCCCTTCTCTACAAAAAGCGGGAGGGCTCTCCGTAGCCTGGTTAATCTGGAAATGGGGAACAGAGGTGCGCTAACCTCAAGTGAGAAACTCCTCTAGCTTGGCTGTAGGGAAGTCCGTGTGTGTGTGTGGAGGGGACGAGTGTTTTCTTGATTAATAACTGATGTGAGGGGGCTCAGCCCACTGGAAGTGGTGCCACCTCTAGTGGTCCTGGATGGTTCAAGAAAGCAGGCTGGGCCAGGCAGTGGTGGCACACGCCTTTAATCCCCAGCACTAGGGAGGCAGAGGCAGCAGATCCAGGGGGATCGCAGCGAGTTTGGTTTGAGGCCAGCCTGGTCTACAAAGTGAGTCCAGGACAGCCAAGGCTACACAGAGAGACCCTGTCTCAAAAAACCGGAAGAAGAAGAAGAAGAAGAAGAAGAAGAAGAAGAAGAAGAAGAAGAAGAAGAAGAAAGCAGGCTCGGCAAGCCACAGGAGCAAATTAGCAACCAGCAGGTCTATGGCTTCTGCCTCAGTCTCCCTCCCTACCCCGACTTCCCTCTTCATGATGGCCCCACCAGCTACCAGGAAATAAACCCTTTCCTTCCCAAGTTGCTTTAGGTCCAGGTGTTTGATACAGCCAGAGAAAGCCAACTAGAAACGAGGGAAAACAAAATAATCAGAATTTCGCAATATATGAGCTTATTAAACACAGCTTTATCTTTCTAGTCCTTACTCAGTGTTCACAGGCATCCAGCGAGAAACGAATTGCCACGAGGCAAGCAGTGGGGAGAGGCGGGGCTCTGGGTGTCACCTCTCATGGAGAATGGAGAATTGTTTCCCTAGGAGTAAAGTTGGTGTTTGTAGGGACAGGTTCTTTGAAGACATTGACTCTGCAAATGTTTACTTATATATAAATCGGTTATTTTAACCTCAGAAGAGGGCTAGGGCTGCAGCTCAGCGGTAGGCGGGGAAACTGAGCAGATTCACTAGGACCCTCCCCCCACCCCAAGACTAAACAATACAGACTGCTGGAGTCACTGTCAGACAAGCCAAGCTGTCCGCAAGAGGTTTAGACCAACTGAGGCACCTGGAAAGGGGACTCTCCAACCCGTTGAGCTGCCTGCAGGCTGTGCAGTGTGCTCCAGGCTCCCGGCTTTGGGAGTCAGCTGTCACTCATGCTGGCGTAGGCCTTGGTGCTGCAGCTGTCTTTTGAGTCATTTCTGCTCCTGTAAGTAACCCCCTCACCTGTGTTCCCGTTAGTAACTTCGGTGGTATCCATACTCGGGTCTGTGGGCTCCCTATCGGGGTGAACCGGCCTGTATGTTGCATCTCTCCGTGAAAAGGCTTGTCACACAATAAATAAGGCTGGCAAGATGGTTCAGCAGGTAAAGGCGTTAGCCACCAAGGCCGAATGACCTGAGTTCCAACCCTGGGACTCACATGGGGGAAGAAAAGGACCAATTGTTGCAAGTTGTCATACACACACACACACACACACACACACACACACACACACTAAGCAAATGTCTTTTGTTTATGTATTTTCAGTTTAAAAATAAAGTAACAATAAACCACAGAATACAAATACTAGATCTGTAGGAGACTCCAGAACAGCCCAAGCTGAATTCTAATGTCTCTATCTGTCTAGACTGAGTCAGAGCAGAGCACTGGGAGCCAGGGACAGCAAGGAAGAGATGGGGGAGTCCACTTCCTCTGCTTTTGTGTCTGTAGTATGTTGGGGCATCTACCCGGCTCCATTCTGCATTGTCTTGTTTTGTTTTTTTTCTGAGATAGGGTCTCGCTGTGTTAGGTTTGGCTGTACTGGACTCACTTTGTAGACCAGGCTGGCCTCGAACTCACAGTGATCCACCTGCCTCTACCTCCCGAGTGCTGGGATTAAAGGCGTGCTGCCTTTTTAAGAGCAACTGCTTTCTAACACCGTTGTTTCCAGTCCTTAGAATTGCTGTAGATTTGTGTAGATGCCATGTGTGAGGTCAGAGACCATCATCGGGTGTCCTTCTTAATCGCTCTTCACCTGACCTTTTGACGGAATCTTTCACTAAACCAGGAGCACACTGATTGGGCAAGACTGGTTGGCTAACAAGCCCCAGGGACCCCTCCCCTCCCCCCAGCTCCTCCCCAGTGCTAGGATGTGCCTCTGTACCTAGCTAAATAAATAAATAAATAAATAATAATAATAATAATAATAATAATAATAATAATAATAATAGTAATGAAAAGCTGAGGTAAGATGCAGGATATTGAATCTGACACTCAAACTGTTCTCCCTGATGGTTACTTCTTCCTACCACGCACCCCCCCACCAC
>NC_140495.1:90776582-90829082 GCF_964271855.1 Acomys minous | reverse complement strand
ACTGAGAACAAAGCCCAGGGCCAGGGTGGGCATGCATTCTACCACCTGAGCTATTCCCACAGCAAGACCGTCATTTTGATGGAGATGCTCTATAGATTCACTTAGCACACAGGCTGTGTTGGTAAAAAGTTGGCTTTAGAATCCATGATCATAACTTTTGGGGGCTGTTGCTTCTGTCGACGTGTGACAACTTCCAAATGCACAGTGTCCCGCTTTTCCTAACACTGAACAGGCAAGTCCCCCCAGTTCAGGCAGAGCTGTTCAGCACAGCCACTCTAGAAGAAGGCAGGGTCTGTTCATGCTTAATCGAACTTGTTAGAGCAATTCAAACCCACTCCGTGTGTGTCGCTTGCTCTCCCGTGTCTAGCGTGATGGTATTGAAGCCTTCACTGCTCAGATCGTACCGACTTTAAGGAAAGCACTTTCTTGAGCAACACTATCTTTCCTGCTGTTGTAGGAGTGTTCTCTTGCGTGGATATGCATCTGTGTACACAGATGTGTATAGCATGTGTCTGGCTGTTCCTGGGCACATGTTGGAATGAATATATCTGGGTGCTTGTGAGGAAATTTAGTAACTGCCTTAGTAATCTAAAATATTGAATAGTAATTCTCTTAGTAGCCGAAAGCTACATGGTATTTTAATTTTGCTTACTATCACCTACGGTGATTCTTCTGCCTCGGCTTCTGAGAGAGCTGGCATTGCAAGGTGAGCCACCACACTGGGCTTGGTGGGATAAAATACTCCCTGTCTATCCCCAGGAAGCACTCAACACCCAGCCTCATAGGTCTTGAGTGTCTCCAGAAAACTAGCAGAATGTATACATTCAAAACACACTCAGATTAGTTGTATTTTTACAAAATCTATATTTTAATGTGTACACGGTTAAAAAAATACAAAGCGCTCATGCCCAAGTACTCTACCAAGCCCCTCTCCGCCAGAAAAAGAAAAAGAAAAAAGGTCTGCCTCTACCTGATACATGCACACACGATATACGGGCCATTATGATTTTACACAACAAGGTAGCTGCTCAGAATATAAGCAACTTAATATAACTTCTCCCTATCAGAACAAAGTTTAAGAAGACAGCTTTCTGGTGGCTCAGTACCAGTCTTAGCCAATCCTTCTTTTATTTATTCTCTGAGACAGGGTCTCATATAAATTCCTCCACCTCCCCAATGGCGCTGGGATGACAGGCGAGTAACACCCGTGCTCACACATAGAGCGGGAGCACTCTACCAATTCTGCTAGACCCCCTCCCCAAGGCCCATGTCTTAAGCTAAACGGGATAGAGCATTATTTTCACAGCAGTCCAGAGTCATTCACAACGTCCATTCATGAAACCTACGAAACGCAAGCAAAGCGGAGGAAGGAGGGCAACAAAAGGGCAAGGAAATTAACCTGAAAGGTGTCTGATTTTTCTCCCTAAGACTCTCGGACCACCCAAATGGCCCTGCGGCTTAGCTGGCCATGGAGAAGGGCTCAGGCTGGAAGCCGAAGAGCCTCTGCCCGTAGGGTTCGGACTCCACCTGGAGCCTAGCACCCGGGAATGGGAGGTAGGGATGATCGCGACCCCGCTGCTGCTCGCAGTGCAGCCCCACCCAGTCCCGCTCCGCTTCGGCCAGGATGCGCGTGAGCGCCACGATGTAGCTTAGCGCCATCTGCAGCGTCTCGTACTTGGACAGCTTCTTGTCCTGGCCCCACTGTGGCACCACCCTGCGCAGCCGGTCGAAGGCGGTGTTCAGCCCCTGCATGCGGCGCCGCTCGCGCGCGTTGGCCGCCAGGCGCCTTCGCGCAGCGCTCTCCAGCCGCCCGGGCCCGGTGCACGAGACTGCGCGCTCGGCTGCGCCCATGCACGGAGGCGTGCCGCGCACCCCCGCCGGAGGGCTGTGGGGTTTGCAGGCCGACTTCATCCACACTGCAGCTCTGCGTGGCTCCTGGGAGTGAATAAGTCACAGACTGAGCGACTCACGTGCAGTCAGAGTACAGTGGGCAGTGTGGGACCCTGCCTTCTGTCCTGCTGGGTAGCCAGGCTGGTGTCTTTTCCCTTGCCCAGATGCAGTGGAAATGATGCTCAGGAAAAAGTCATTTCCCTCCAACCACGTGAAGCTGAAAGAGGAGTAAACTTTCTTGCAGTTTGCTGCGGGTCGTTCTGGGGTTTGGGGCAAGAAGGCCCTTCCAATTCTCTGGAAAAGCCTTAGACTGCTTTTCGGAGTGATGAAATCTTCGCACACCCTCGGCCAGGAGCGCTCGGACTGCTCGCAGTAGATGTCCAAGAGCGAAGAGCGCTGGACCAAGTAGTGAGGGAGAATTTATAGCCCAGGGCTCAAGGAGGGAACAGGTGGTGGCAGGTGGGCGGGCGTCCCTCCGCTTCCGTCTCAGCACCTTCCTACCCTGGGAACTGCAGGGGGGAGGGAGGCGACGCACAGCAAAATCCTGACATTACTGCCTTCATCTGTTGAAGTTTCTCCAAAGCTATGTCCAACACTAACTAACACACCATCTGGAGTGGCCTGGCCTGGCTGTCCCCAACAGAATAACAAGGTCGGGGTGGAGGGAGAGCTTGGTCCGTCATTTCCCATACTAGCAGGCAGCTTACACATCAAAAACAAAGGCTGGTTTTTTTTTTTTTAATGACTAAGTAGAAACCATTTGCATGAAGATGTAGATTTTTGACATTGCTAGGTGTATCTGAAGTCCAGCAAGATTTTGTTTTGTTAATAAGTGGCAATTTTGCCGGGCTTGGCAGGGGGATCACTGTGAGTTCAAGGGCAGCCTGGTCTACAAAGCCCAGGACAGTCAAGGCTACACAGAGAAACCTTGTCTCAAAAAATAAACAAACAAAAAAAAGTGGCAATTTTCCATTCTAAAATATGAACATTTCCATTTAATTTACTAAATAAATTCTGACAAATTAGGAAGCCCAAACAGTGCAGGCCTGGAACGCGACTCTGCAAATAATTTCCTGTGAAGCAACTTCCAAGGTAGCCTAAGATATGAATGTGTCTATTTTCAACTCGATACTATTTTCTAATTAGGCGATTTAGTTTCGTGGGTTCCAAGGCCCTGGCAAATTGATTCAGCATCTCTAATTCATTTCCGTTTTCATTAGTGTTGGTGGGCCACACCCTGAGATGACAATTAATCACTTCATTATTTAGCATCTAAACTTAATAAAATGTCTTCATGCACATGTATGAGCAAAATGGAAACATCTAAATAATTTGGAACTTCAAAAAATACTTCTCAGTGGACTTCTTTCCCCCTATCTCTTATACCACTAGACACATGTCATGCAGCTTAGTGTTGTAGCCTGTCCTCAGTCCTCAAGAACAATTAAAAAAAAAACATGATTCCCCCATTGATAATTATTACACTTACACAGAAAAACCTTTAATTTTCCTTTTCTCATCGCAGCTTGTTTCTTGTTTTTTTTTTTTTTTCTTCTAGAGGAATCAAGAGGCAAAGAGCCAGACTGTGGTGGCACACACCTTTAATCCCAGCACTTAGGAAGCAGAGGCAGGCGGATCACTGTCAGCGCGAGGCCAGCCTGGTCTACAAAATGAGTTCAGGATAGCCAAGGCTACACAGAGAAACCCTGTTTCAAAAAACAAAAACAAAAAAAAAAAAAGACAAAGACAAAGGCAAAGAAACAGGCTCCAAATAGTTTGAGTCCAGCAATCCCTCCTGGGTATTTCAGGAAAGGCCGAGTAAGCTCCTCTCTCCCTTTGAAACATAGCTATGTCGGCAATATCCGCAGATATTTTTATTTGGTTAAATCATCTGCAAGCTCATTCAAATCAAGAGCCTTTTGATTTGGGCTTGTTTCCCCACCAGTACCTCAAGGCAACAACCCAACCCTGTCACCCTGGCTTCAAGCCCCTGTCTTCCCATAAATAGTTTATTAACCCCCAGCTAAAGCAGACAGCGAAATGAAGCTGAATAACCTGAAGACAATGGGATGCAATTGAACACTAATAACCTTCAGAGTGACAGATGTCGGACACAGACTTTTGCACAGAGCCACTCAGCTCTGTCACTCCTGAGTCCTAACAGTCATGTTGGGAACAGCAGTTGCGAAGGGAACAATTGTGTTATTTCATCATCAAGAGGTCAAACGGATGCTTTGTAATGTTCCCGCAGGAGTCTGTTTTATTAGTTCACTTAGCTCACCCTTCTCGCCTAAAGAGTCCCCTCTGTGATGCGCTGTAGCTTGTCTCCCTGAAGAACGACACACATGTCCCTCCTGCCCGTTGTTGTCCAAAGTATTAGTAAGATGTGTGGTTTTGCAAATTGTACATCCAGGGTAGGTAAGATTTTGGCCCACCTACCAGAAAATCAGAAGTGTATCATTGAGAGAGAAAAAGAAAAACAGAGAGCACAGGGACACAAACTACATGTGACATGAAATTGATCCAAAGTTATTGGGCTTTAACTAAAATAAAGGGCATGGGGGGCATTTGGATATTTTTCAAATGCATCTTGGAGGACACTGAGAGTAATCCTATCCCACACCTGGACAGTCCCGTGACACTTGTGACAGAAAAGAAAATGGCACAGGAAAGTTTCTGAGACCCCTGGGGGAAGAGAAATCTATTTACTTCAGCATAGAGCCGCTTGAACACGGAATTCTTGTGTTATTAACATTCTTTGTATATTTTTTCAAACATATGCCTGCTCTAGCGCCTTCCATGGGAGGTTGATTGATCCATTGATTGACAAGATTTTCTGTATTAGAGGCTGGCCATGAACTTGCTACACAGTTGAGGGTGACTTTCACCTCTAGAATGCTGGAATGGCAGGTGTGCCCACCATGAGTACTGTGTGCAGTCCAGAGACTCTGACATGCTAGGCAAACAATGCACTGCCCTTGGTTATACTCCCTAGTCTGATCTTCTGCCCCGGCCCGCCAGGGTTCGACTAATGCTCGGGAGGAAAATTTTCCTGTATGGAGACAGAACACTAGACACGAAGAAAGGGGCAAGTCTGCATTCTGATCAAACCCCCTTTATTGAGAATTTTTAAAGAGTTTATATAGGCACAGAGGCATGGGTATTTGCGTAAGCAAGGTTGCTGTGGATACCTAACTCTGGAATGCTCCAGCAGGTAGGTATCTACCTTTACAGCTGCTAATTGCAGGAGAGAAATTCCAGGAAAGTCGTGAAGGATCTGGTTAGTCAGGAAAAAGCTCCCGGAACTGCTGCTCACAGGCAGCTGGCCCTTAATCTGATCTTATCACTAGTCCCACCGGAAAAGGAGTAGCTCGGGGGTCTGGAATGACCAGCCCCCCACAATAAACCACAACAGGTGTCTAACTGCCGACCTACGACAAGGTCAGCTAGTTTCTGGTGAATGGCAGACTTCTGGAGAAATAGGAACCTAGGTTCTGACAAGATGGCTGAACATTGGCCATGTAGCCCATCCCCAACAATTTTCCATTTATCTTATAGAGGGGAAGACACCAGTCCAGGGACCGAGCACCATGCCTGGAGACTGGAAAAGTTGCCGGCCAGATTAAGAGAGGAAGTCTCAAGCAAAAATGATGAGAGTATGTCACTGTGCCCCTCAACTGATAATGGGGCAAGAGAGATGCACTCATAAAAGTTTCAGGAATATGGTTAGCATTGCCATTCTTGAGGTCAGTAAGCTCTAGATTGCAACCCTAGTGTCTAGGACAAGGCCCAGAAAATACTAAGCACTCAGTAAAGGACCCAGATGGAGTGACTGGGGCAAAAAATTAGATAAATTTATCTAGTAATAAGCATATTTTTAGTAAATAACTCATAGCTAATGATTTGCAATCCTTCTCCCCCACAGAGAGAGGTGGAAGGTAGAGTAGAGATGGATGGGGACACACACACACACACACACACACACACACACACACTTGCACACCTGCAGGGAACACACACTATCTCTGAATTGTGTGTCTTGTAAACAGCATTTTTATCTGTGTTGCACGGGCTCATGTGGTTCTTCCTGGCCTCACTCTGTAGCCTCACCTCCCAGATGCTGCCTCACCTCCCAGATGCTAGGCTCCCAGATGTGCCATCACGCTTGACTATGTGGTGTTTCCTGCATGCTGGCCAAGCACTCTCCCAACTGAGCTATACCCCATTCCTGGCCTGATGCTTATTTCCAAAATATCCTAAGTGTCAGGCTAACCTCCATGGCTTTTGTATTCGACAGCTTGAGGTAACCAGTTGAACTGACAGTTACTGTTGTTAAATGGAGTTTGCAGTTGGCCTTTGGTTTGTGCTCGGCATCCCCACTCCTGGTCTGAGCCCAGCAGACCAGAGCAACATGGAGTCACTCATGCTAAGTGAAATTAACTGGGTGATGGGGTCTAACTGAGCAACGAATGGCTGTGTATCAGTACAGCAGCTAAACACTGGTCAATTGATGCAGACAGCTGATTGAACAAGGGCAGCTTGTAGTTGTCATATCTTCTGTTTTCTAGCCACACAAACTGCCCGATACGGTTGCTGTCATAATGCTTTGAACCTGTTGTGGCTCAGAAGGGTGACATTTTAGGTGAGGAATACCTTCAGTCCCAGCCCTTAGGAAACAAGTTACATCTCTGTGAGTGTGAGAGGCCAGCCTGGTCTACCTAGAGTGTTCCTGTCGGAGGATGGTCTGATGTATTTTGATGCTAATTACTGCTTGCTGTCTTTGTGACCCACCTTTTGATTAATAAAAAGCCATCCCATCTGGGCAGGGCTAAGGAGATAGGTGTGGCTAAGATTCCTGGGCTTAGAGAGGCAAAGAAGATCCTGGGAAGAAAAAGAAAGACCGGAGGAAGAAGAGAAAGAAGAAGGCCACCATGGGTTAGATGGAAGAAAAACAGGTGGCCAGTGTGGATGGGGATTTGGCCCAGGTGAAGAACATTAGCAAGTTTTTGGGATTATGGATGGGAGGTAGCTTGATAGAAATTATTAAAAGCAGATGGCATGGGATTGGGGCAGGGGTCCCATTCCTGCCCCCTTATGGGAAGTAGTTTAGAGAATTAATGTCTGCCCTGCCCCTGTCTTGATTGATTGCTATATGAGCATACTGATAATACAGATAATTAAAAAAAAAAAAACAGGTTCCAGGCCAGCCAGGGCTACATAGTGAGACCCTGCCTGATTTTGCTGCCACCATCCTCAGGAGTTAAGCTGGGCATGCTCAACAAAGATCAATCACAACTGGGCTTACTGAAAGTTGATGTTCCCTCTCAGACAGAGGGGGCCAAGCAGGTCACGGTACCCTTACCTGAGTATCTTAGGTGCTCCTCCCAAACACATATGCAGTTCTGTTCTCACTGAATGAGAAGGGAAGGACTAGGAAAAGGGCCTCCACCTACACAGCCATGGAGAAGCATCACCTCTGTGGGGTGCAGACCTTCCTGTGCAGGTGCCTTAAGGTCGCCCACACTCCTGCCCAATAACTCTTACTCTTGCTCTGCAAGAAAGCCCAATAAAGTCATTGGTTCTCCAGGGTAAACTCTGGTGGACCCGTGCCTTGGTTGTGTTTCAGACTCGAGGAGAAGGAGAGGGTAGACAGTGTTTACATCTCCCCCAGGCATAAACTGTAACCAACCCTGCTCTGTCCGGCATTCTCCACCTTACTCCTCTGGGGCTGGGTCTCTCACTGACCCTTGAGCTAGGCTGACAGCCAGAAAAGCCTCTCACAACGCCCCTGTCTCTGCCCACGGCAGCCCTGGGGCTACAGACTCATGCAGCCACAGGTGTGGGGTCTGGGGATTTGAACTCAGGTCCTCAGTGCTTGTACTGTACGTGCTTTTAAGCCCTGAACCATCTCCCTCAAGAGAGTTATGCCATGCTGTGCTGACTCACTGTCCTTCCCAGTACCTGGCCCCTCCGGGTTCCTTGCTGTACCAGACAAAATCACGTGGTGTAAAACCCCCCAGCATCCCCTCTGAAAGCATGTAAAAGCCAGAGAGTTTCCTTTGTTTGGCAGACTTGCCTGATTCCTTCTGGATCTCCTGCCGTCATCCTACCCATGACAGCTTGTTACTTTTTAAGCTTTTTTTTTTTTAATTAAGTGTTACTCCAGGTATTTTGTTTCTTTGTTTTGTTTTTGTTTTTATGTGGGTGAGGAGTTGGTGTTTTGGGTTTTTTGTGGTTTTGTTTGTTTGTTTGTTTGTTTGAGGCAGGCTTTCTCTGTGTTGCCCTGGTTACCAAGCTAGCCTCAGACTCACAGAGGTATGCCAGCCTCTGACTCCTGAGTGCTGGGATTAAAGGTATGGGCAGCTGTTGGCCTTCTTGTTCAGATGGAAGGATGTCCTGGGACTTGGGGGTGAGGGGGTGGGGATGGAGAAGGCAGGAACCACACAGCTCTGAGAGGAAGCCTTCTCAGCAGAGGAGTTACAGCTCCTAGGGGAGGGTCTACCCCGCTGCGCTAAGGAGCTCAGGAGCCTCAGCCCTGACCACTTCTTCACTTCTGCTCTTCTTCTCTTCATTGCTTCTTGGCTTCTTCCGATGAGAGAGCCACACCAGGCAGAACATCTCATTAAAGAGATTTATTAGCCGAGTGAGGTGGCACACTCCTTTAATCCCAGCACTTGGGAGGCAGAGGCAGGCAGATCGTTGTGAGTTCGAGGCCAGCCTGGTCTACAAAGGGAGTCTACACAGAGAAACCTTGTCTTGAAAAACCAAGGGGGAGGGAGAGAGAAAGAGAGAGAGAGAGAGAGAGAGAGAGAGAGAGAGAGAGAGAGAGAGAGAGAGATTGATTTATTGGGAGGGTGTGGTGGAAGGAATCTAGGGTTGGCTGCCCCTGCTCCCAGGACAGCAGGGAACAGAACAGGAGGCAGGACTTATATAGGATTTCTTAGGGGGCAGAGCTTTTCAGGGCAGAGATTTCTGGAGTGAGAGGACTGGTGGGATTTCAAGTCTTGAGCTTGGGGGGCTCGGGGATTGGTGGCCTTTTAAACCCCCTTTTCCCTGCATCGGGCTCATGGGTTAGGATGGGAAGACCTTCCCAGCCACAGGTAGCGATGAGGTGCTACCACCATGGACAGCTCCTGCAGCGGTACCTCGCTATGGCCTCAGGCTGAGGCAGGAAAGAAGGTGCAGACGACATCGTGGACAGATCCTGTGACGGTATCTCACAATACAGCAGGTGTCACTGTCTTGACAGGTGCTGCCATTTTGACAAATGCCACCGTTTTCACAGCTCCTGTGGCAGCACTTTTCTGCTGTGCAGGCCCGGGGCGGGAAGCTGTTGTGGCACTTAGCGACGACAGCCACCCCCTGCCTGGCTACTCTAGGTTTTAAAGGGACCTTTCTCCGTCTCTAATATAGTGCACGTCTTTTGGGTTTTTTGTTTGTTTGTTTGTTTGTTTTTTTGTTTTTTTTCTCATGCTCTTCTTCTTTGAGGCCTATTAAGGCTCCTGTGGTCTTGAGGCCATCTTTCCTAATATAGCTCATTTTCTGAAGGGAAGTTTCATGTCACCTTCTATCCTGCTGCCTTTACCATCCTTATCTCACATGAAAGCATCACCACCAACACATTTCTGCCGCCTTACCCCTCCCCCAAAACCCTGCTCATCACCCCTCTGCCCCTGCCAAAGCTTGCCTCCAGCTTGGCTATCCACCAGACTAATTGCTCCTGCGGCTTCAAATGCGATTCGCCCCAGATCCCCAGCTGACTTCCCATGTCATTCAACTAGGCCTGATGTTCTGCTTCCTTCCTTCCTTCCTTCCTTCCTTCCTTCTGGGTTTGGGAACTCCTGAGATTCCGGAGCTTCCTCTGTGTGTCCCTAGCTACATCTCAGTGCCTAGACTTGTGGCTAGGACAAAGTAGATGCACAAGAAATACTGTTGGGAGCTGGACATGGAATGCCACGCCACACTCCCAACACGTGGGTGCCTGAAACAGGAGGATCTTGAGTTTGAGGATAGCCTGGGCTACTTAGTTGACAGATCAAAGACTACAATAAATAGAGCCAGTAGGGAGGCTCCACAGGTAAAATATTTGCCACTGAGATTGATGCCTTGAGTTGCAGCCCTTGGTGGAAGGAGATAACCATCTCCCACAGGCTGTCCTCTGACCACCACACACATACACAAGTAAATGTAAAAAAAATAATAAATATTAAATGGAAAGGGGGAATGAAATAAGCTAAGAAATGAGAGACCCAGAGAGTGGTCCCTGTTCCCATAGCAACCCAATTCTCTCTCTCTCTCTCTCTTCTTTCTTTCTTTCTTTCTCCCCCCCCCCCTTCTGCTAGCAGCCACTTTGAAGGGGGGGACAAGAAACTGTGTCCCCCAAAGGCCATGGGCACAAGCCTGCTGCTGCCTTTGTTCCTGCTCTGAAAATGTGATGTCCGCTGTTTTTCGGTGAGCAGGTGGCTCCCTTCCCCAAAGGGTGCTCTCATTACCATCCAGGCTTTAGGCAGCTCCTGAGTCAGCTGATACTAAAAGCCCAAGCTTCGCCAGGCCAGGCCAGCCACGATGTCCACTCCCAGCCTGTGGGAGAGGGGCGCCTATTCACCTTATTAGCCTTGCTTTTCCGTCCAGTCAGCAGTCTAAGCACCTTGGCTGAAGTTGTTCTAAATGTCTAGACACTCTGGTCTCTGGAGTTTAAAGCTGGGCTTCTAGAAGTTCGTCCTCACCATCCTGTGTGGCTCTTCCCTAGCTATGCCTCGGGCCCCCTCCAGCAAGGAGAAATTAAAAGAATGCGGTATCATAAAGCTATGTGGTACCCCAAGTTAGGAGATGTGTGAGTGTCTCCCCTCTTCTACTCACTGGCAATGATGTACCAGCCTGTTTAATTGTTTCACATGGCTTTTCATCCATTCAGTTGTGGCTTATCGACTTTCTGTGAGCCATGGATTGTTCTAGGCACTGGTAACAGAACTGAATAATTTAAAATTGGTGTATCCGCATCTTCCTATGAACTTATTTCCTGTTCCCCCATTTATAGTGTAAGTTCGTTGAGGGAAGGGGCAAAGTTTATATACATAACGGCCTTGCTAGAATGTTCAGTAAACAGAGGCTGCTTGGCTGCCTGCAGTTCTTACTCAAAGCTGATGTTAAGCTAAGGAGACAGACCTTGTCACCACAAATATCTTCAGGGTGTTTATTCCACATGGTGAAGCCACTGCCATAGTTGTAACCAGTACACAGAGCCAGCAATTGGCAGGAGACACTTTCAAAACGTTAGCCAGTCGATGATGTCAGGGCAAGTCAAAATGTACCAAGATAGTTGGGGCTTCATCTCTCCAATCAAAAAAGAGCAAGAATGTAAAGTGAAGGAATAAATAAATACGATCGGTAAATGAAGACGTTAGAGAACAGTGGCAGATTCTAATCTGCTTTAAACTGTCTTTTTAAAGAGTTTATTTTTTATTTTCTATGCATGCGTGTTTGTCTGTATGCATGTGCATCATCACATGTGTGGCTGGTGCTTGACATTGGATGCCCTGGAAATTGGAGCTATGTTTGGTTATGAGCCACCATATGGGTGCTTGGTACTCTGCTAGAGCCAGAAGTGTTATTAACTGCTGAGCCATCTCCGCAGTCTCTAAAATACAACATTTAAATATCACATTTACTTATATGTATGTGTCTGGGTATGCACACCATGGTGCACATGTCAGAGTCAGAGGACAACACGCATGTCATGTAGGACAGGAGTATAGAACTCAGGCCGTCAGGCTTGGCATCAAGCACCTTAACTCACTGAGCCAGCCTGAAGACCCCCCCCCAAAATGTTAAAAATGGACTGTTTTTAAAACCGGACTTTTCAAGTCTTCTCTTCCTGCATATTTAAATGTTCCGGCCATGCTTATATATAGTTGGAGGGAGAGTTTTCCTTGCGACCGGGGCTCATGTATCCGTGCAGCCATGAATAACCTTGATCCTCCCTGCCTTCACCTGCTGGGTGCTGAGGGTATGTGGGTTCCTGCTGGATATTGTAAACCCTCAATGTGAGGATGTCACCTTTATGCTCTCCCGCTCCCCCACCCCATTAAGCTACTCCCGCCATGTCTACCGGATCTTGTAAGCACCTCATTCGGTGCTCTCTTGTTACCCATCTGCTATTTCTGTCCGTCCACTGCTTCCTATTCGATCTTTTACTTTTGGTTGCACCTTCTCATTTGAAACCAAATCTCCAGCAATCGCAGACCATTCTGCAGACCATACAGGCCACCGGGCAAGCACTCTACCGAGAGAACTCTATCCCAGCCCTTGAGGGATTTGCTTTTATTGTAGGTGTGAGCCTATATGCTCACTGAGGAAGACACTTGAGTGCCCACACTGCTCTGTCCCTCTCTGTCTTATCCCTTGGAGACAAGGTCTTGCACTGAACCTGGAAGTTGTCTGGTGGCCAGCAAGCCCGTTGGTCCTCCCTAACATCATGGCCAGAGGCTCTAACAGTAACCTCTAACAGCCTCAAGTTCAGCCAGTCAATGGACCACAGAGACGGAGATGTCACACTCCACCAGGACAATGAGAGGGTGCTCTGAGCTCCTCCCTGCCCATTAGGAGAAGTAATTTTGTGCAAATAACCATAAAATTAAACCCACCCAGGGAGGGCCATTGATTTACTATTGGTGTAGCCTGCCAGATGCTCCCCTGTCTGCGAACCACCTTGGCCTCTCCTGGCAATGCTTTCCGCCTACTGGCTTTGCAGGGTGCGTTCCCAGCTGGGGAAGGCTCCTCCACTAATGGTTGCTGCTGGAACTTGAGTTGAAGGCCTGGCAGGTTTCCCATATGTTGCAGGAGAGAGGCCAGCCATGCCCGCGGTGCTGGAGTCACCCTCTTATCTAATTCTGGGGCCTGAAGCCACCCCAGGAGATTAGAGACGCTCCCACCATCAACTAATTAACAAGGTGGCCCTCCTGCTGCAGAAAAGGAATGAGGGCGGAAAAAAAACGCAGAGGATGCCTGATTAAACTGGGGGCCCCAGAAAGCAGGCTTAGAAATCACTGATGCATGCTTAAGACATCTCTAACGGGTTGGGGGGGGGCGGTTCTATGCCTGAGACCCAGAGTTCTGATTCTCCTTGGCCCCTTAGTACTACAAATCGTACCGTCATAGACACTCCACACACGATTTAAAACGCTAAGCATTAATGAGCGTATCTGAACAATTATTCCTACCGATCCTTGTGCTCAGATATTTTAAATCACTGCAACTATTCAAAGACGTCCCCCACCCCCCCTTTTTTTCTCTCATGGGACAACCTGAAGAGGATTAGACACTTCCCACCCCTCACCTGCACTGGAGGAGCAGCAACCTTGTGAACTCTGGGGCAGGATGTTTGTTGCTTCCTAGTTAGTTGTGAATATAAATATTTGTGTTGCTGTCAGTTAGCATAGAGACAAAGTCATAGCTTTCAGGCAAGAACTGCTCACAAAGTTCAGCCCTCCAGTTCCCAGTGGCCCCGTATGGTCTTTGGAAAGAAGGTGAGCCTGAGTTAGGAGAGAGACAGTTGTCGCTATGGGAAATTGAATGAAATTAAAATGATCAGAAGTCAGAGCCCAACAACACCTCCGTGCCAGCAACTTTTGACATTCTAATTAGGATACATGCTTATGCAAATCAGGGCTGTCACCCTTCCCCGAGCCAGCCACAGCACCTACAATTGTTCCTGAGACCGGTCCAGTGAGGCTGGCTGGTGACATGATTAAAACTCTCCCAGAATTTGAGGGCAGATTGGAAGGTCGTCTCCAGAGATGCCCTAGTTTGTGGGCAGCCCGGCACAGCTGGGCTTTTGTCCTGCTAGCCACCAGGACGCCTTGCATTTCTCCCATCAAGCAAAATAGGATGTGACACTGAAGTGTTCTCAGGCTTGGGTCCTCAAGAGTGGAGTGAGTGGGAGGCAGCGAGGAGCCCACCACACACGCATCGGGACCTGGGTTTGCTGGGTTAGCCCATGCAGGGAGCACAGAATGTTTCCCTTTGGGAATATAGGGAACAAAGTTCAGGGTGGACTGATAACTATAGACACTACATGATGGACCCATGGCTGGCAGGAAGGACTGTTTGAAATAAATTTTTTAAAAAGCACACAGTACTGAGAACATCTGTCGTGATACTGAAAGTCAACTCAAAAAAACTTTTAATGACTTATTTTTATTTTATGTGCACTGGTGTTTTCCCTGCATGTGTGTCTGTGTGAGGGTGCTGGATCCCCCAGGGCTGGAGTTACAGACACTTTCAAGCTGCCATTGTGGATGCTGAGAATTGAACCCGGGGTCCTCTGGAAAAGCAGACCATACTCGTAACCACTGGGCCATCTCTTCAGCCCCGAAGATAAACAATTTTTATTTGGTTGGTTGGTTGATTTGGTTTTTGGACACAGGGTTTCTCTGTGCAGCCCTGGCTGTCCTGGCTCTGTAGACCAGTCTGGCCTTGAACCCAGAAAGATCTGCTTACTTCTGCCTCCCAAGTATTGGGATTTAAGGCATGTGCTACCATCACCCAGCTCAAAAGTCAGTTTTTAAGTTGTCAACATGCAAAAAAAAGCATTGCTCTCCCCTCAAAGATAATAAGGGATATTATGGCCCAGGAACACGGATACATGTTATCTCAAATTCCAACCTTGTTAAGTTCGTGAAGGGTTTTTATTGTTGTTGTTGCTTTACATATTTTATTTTATGTGTTTAAGTGTTTTGATTGCTGGTATGTATCAGCAGCATGCGTGTGCAGTGCCTGTGGAGGACATAAGGCATCCAGTTCTCTAGAACTGGTGTTATAGATGGGTGCTGGGAAGCTGACAAGAGCAGCAAGTGCTCTTTTTGTTTTTTGTTTTTTCTTTTCGTGACAGGGTTTCTCTGTGTAGTCTTGGCTATCCCAGAACTCACTTTGTAGACCAGGCTGGCCTTGAACTCAGAGATCCACCCGCCTCTACTTCCTGAGTGCTGGGATTAAAAGTGTGGGTCACATGCCCAGCGAGGGCAGCAAGTGTTCTTAACTACTGAGCTGTTTCTCCAACAGTTTTCATGAAGTTTTTTTTATAGTAACAGAACAGAGTGACTCTTTAAAATACATTGGTGGTGGCAACATCAGGTGGGTTATAGCAAATCAAGGAAATGTGTGCTGAAGCCTCAGCTGCCTGAAGACTTTCTAAGCTTTTGGGTTGGTGGAAGCTATGGCTGTTTATATGTTCTTTTTTTTTTTTTTTAGTATTTATTTATTTATCATTATGTGTACAGTGCTCTGCCTACATGTACACCTGCAGGCCAGAAGAGGGCATCATATCACATTACAGAATGGAACTCAGGACCTCTGGAATAACAGATAGTGCTCTTAACCTCTGAGATTAGTGTCGCGCGCAGCCTTCGCCGATAAAGGAGACGCGGCAACTCAGGATTCTTCCGACAGCGATTTTATCGTACAGCTCTTTTTGATGGCAGATGGAGAAGGACCTCTTCCCCAAAAAACCCGAGGCTTATATAGGGAATTCAGGGGCGTATAGGGACGTGTCCTCTTATCATTGGCTCTCTAGAGAATACCCAATTAGCATATCGTCTGCGTAAGCAGGTTATGTAAGGATGACGTAATTGCGCATGCGCACTGGCCGCAAGGGCTTCCGTGAAGAACCAGGAAACAGGAAACCAGCACCATCTTGTAATGGCGGAGCGGCTCCCGACAGATTAGCCCATTTATACATTCTTTTTTTTTAAATATTTATTTATTTATTATGTATACAGTGCTCTGCCTGCATGTATGCCTGCGGGCCAGAAGAGGGCATCAGATCACATTATAGATGGTTGTGAGCCATCATGTGGTTGCTGGGAATTGAACTCAGGACCTCTGGAAGAGCAGTCAGTGCTCTTAACCTATGAACCATCTCTCCAGCCCCGTTTACACGTTCTTAAAAGAGCACCTCCTAGTGACAAGGATGTTAGGACACACACAGAAGCAGGCAACGCGCCTCTGGGTTTCTAACTTTCCAAGTGCACTTAACACAGCATCTTATTTTACTTGTTTCCAGTTTATTTCTTTTCTGGAAACTTCAGTTCACAGGGTTGTTTGGCTGTTTGTTCTGCTGTTGTTGCTTCTTGTGTCTGCCTCCTGAGTACTGAGGCTGCAGGTATGTGCCATCGTGTCCAGCGCCTTTGGACATCATGTCCCCACCCCAGCCCTCTGCCTGTATCTAGGGCCTCATACTTGCTAGGCCCTGTGGTTGGCCGTGAGAGCTTGCAGTCCTCTGGCCTTTGCCTCCAAAGTCCCTGGCACTCTATAGCCCTGCACCACCAGGCCTGGATGCTTATCTTCTTAGCAGAGAAGAAGCATAAAGAATCTGTTCTTTAACAAGAGACCTAAACACGAGGGTGCACATATGGAGTGCTTGCTATTTGGGAGACTGACTCCAGGAGGTCTAGGCCAGCCTGTGCAGCATAACAAGACTCTGTCTTTTTTCCCCCTCCCCCTGCCACCCCTGAGACAGGGTTTCTCTGTGTAGCCTTAGCTGTCCTGAACTTGCTTTATAAACCAGGCTGGAAGACTCTGTCTTTTAAAAAACAAACAAACAAAAAAGAGCAAGTGTGGTAGTGCACACCTTTAATCCCAGCATTCAAGAGGCAGAGGCAAGCAGATTGCTGTGAGTTTGAGGCCAGCATGGTCTTCAAAGTGAGTCCGGGATCTGGGTGGTGGTGGCGCATACCTTTAATGCCAGGGGGGCAGAGACAGGTGGATCTCCATGAGTGCAAGGCCAGCCTGGACTACAGAGCAAGTTCCAGGACAGCCAGAACTGTCACACAGAGACCCTGTCTCAAAAAACAAGAAACAAAGTGAGTCCAGAATAGGCAAGGCTACACAGAAAGACCCTATCTCGAAAAGAAAAAAAAAAACAAAAAACAAAAAACAAAAAACAAAAACAAAATCAAAAAGGAAAGACAATAAAAGAAAGAAGGAAAGCATGCACACACACGTGCGCGCGTACACACACACACACACACACACACACACACACACACAAATGAATAATTCAAAAAAGAAAAAACACTACAATCTATTTTAACTGCAAAAAAATTTAAAATAAGTGAAGCTCATACACTCAAAAGACAAAGAGCTGGGGCTGGAGCGACAGCTCGGTGGTTGAGTACTTGCTCCTCCTGCATGCAGGGAACTGGGGTTCGATTCCGAGCACCCATACGACGGCTCACAACCATCTGTGACTCCCGGGCACTCACATGGTATACATTTATACATATAAAATCATTCAAAACAAAACAAAATAAAGAAAGAGTTCTAGGTAGCTATGGGCTACCTGGCAGCCATGGGTGGGGATGGGATTGGGGCCGTGGCTGGTAAGTCCATTGGTTTTTACAGAAGCTTTTTGCTTGGAATTTTTAAATGTAGGAAGCCCTTTGGCTATAGCAGTCAGCCTAGGAGAACTACCTGCAAGCCTTGAGATCAGCTGTTCTCCATGGTACCCAAGGACACTTTCTCCTCCATCTTCTAGGAGTGCTCATGTCTGCTCTGACAGTAATTAATGAGAGCTTGTATAAAGCTGCCCAGGTGGGTTGAGCCCAGTGCTTCCTAGCTTTGTTAGGAAAACGTAACAGAGTCAGTGTGGGCTAATTAATTGGTCTTCAGGTAGTAACTACATCAAAGATATCTTAGGTACCCTGGGAAGCCAGAGAGAGTCAACCAGCTGAAGATTGATGAAGGGCTGCTGAGGTCAGACTTCGCAACACAAAACCATCTGCTAACTCTCTGGGGCTGGTACCTGCAGAAAAGCAGTTTTAGAAGAACAGGTGCCGGCTTTTAACTTAGCCCTTCTTTTCTTTTATGCTGAAATCACGACTTTAGCTTGGAAGAGCCTCCAGTTGGCCGGTGGAATTCACAAACTGTCTATTGTACCTTAAAATAACCTGGCCCAGCGGTATTACAATAACCCCGACTGGCTACGGCCCAAAGTCACATCCCGCACATCCCTAGCCACCCCCACTCTGGCCTCCCCAGAGTGTGAGACAACATCAGGGCACTGTGAGTCCTGGGCCCTGTTCCAGAAGACTAAAAGCCAAGGAGCCCTGTTGCCTTCCAAACAGTGCACATCAGCAGAACAGAGTGTGTGGCCTATCTCCTCTGCATAGCGTGAGTGAGAGGCCACCGAGTCCTTGGAAGTTGACACAGACGTGTTTCTGGTCCCTCGTACATTTCTCCTGGCTCAGTGGGCGAGTGTTTTCAGTTCTCTGTAACAATGATCCATGTGTTTGGTGAAGACGGTTCAAAGACTTCTCTGCTCCATTGAAAACGAAACAAGGGAGCCGCGCATTGGTGGCTCACACCTGCGATCCCAGCACTCGGGGGAGGCAGAGGCAGGTGGATCTCCGTGAGTTTGAGGCCAGCCTGGTCTACAGAGCTAGTTCCAGAACAACCAAGGTTACACAAAGAAATCCTGTCTAGGGACAGACAAATAACAACAAAACCAACCAAACAAGGGGCCATCGAGATGCCTCAAACCCCACATCCAATGGCACACCTTCCTCAACAAGGCTGTTTCCTCAGGTCCTTCCCAAAACAATTCCACCAACTTGGGACCACCCTTCACATACAGAAGCCTACAGCGGCCATTCTTACTCTAACCACTGCACACCTTACACACACACACACACACACACACACACACACACACACACACACACTCACAAATCAAATGTAACAAGTTAAAGAGAGCAAAGAATTTCCTTTGAAAAGAGAGAGCCTCTTGTGTCCTGTTCACACAGGACTACCCTAGAAGTTGCTTCCCTGGGGTTTGCTTGTCTGTGCTCAGTGCTCAACACTTAGAGGCTGCTACAGCCCCGTATAAGGTGCTCAGCTCACAGTAGACCTCATCACTGCCCACACAGTGCGAGTTTTGCAGGCACGGAGTTCTGGGGTTATGGAGGCTTCCACCAAGATTTCCAAAGAAGGCGTGGCAAGCCTTCTTGTGTGATAGGTCAGAGTCCCTTGGGAGGGCCATGAGGAGTGGTGATAGAAACCCCAGGAACAGGGATAGGTCAGGAATGTTGCAATCAATGAGTGGACCAGCCCAGGAGAGTGGTCACGTGGGCTGCAAAACAGCAAAGTCATAGAGGTTGCCCAAGTCATGCTACTACATACGCATGTGTCAGATGCTGGACATGGGGCCACAGGATTTAATTTCTGCTCAGCTGTGTTTCAGTCTTGCTTTGCTTCCTATCTTCGGAGCAGTTTTGTTGTTGGTTTTTTTTTCCCCAGAATGTCTATACAAAGGGTCTCTGACATACTATGTACGCACTTAAGACTTTGACTTTATGGTGGTGGGAAAATGACACACAACTGGCAGAAAATGTACCTCAGATTTTTGAATTTGGATCTTTACATCAGAGCAGCAACGTGTAGAGTTGTACGCTCACATGAAGCTGGCAGCCCTAGCAGATGGAAGTGCCCAGTCAGTCATGGGATCTCACTAGACAACGGACACACTATGGTGCACTGCGTTCCTAAGTGATGTTAGGCAGGGTCCCACAAGGCGTTAGTTATGTTTCTGTTGCTGTGATAAAACACCATGACCACAAACGACTCATGGAAGAAAGGAGTCCTGGAGAGTTACAGTCCCAAAGAGCTGGCCATGGTGGGGAGACAAGGCAGCCAGCCACCAGCAGGCATGCCAGCAAGGGCAGGAGGCTGAAAGACTGCATCTTGAACAGGAAGCTGGAAGCAGAAATCAAACAGAAAGTGGGGAGCCTTGAGCTTTCACAGCCTGTGCTCAGTGACGTTTCAGTGACGCACTTTGTCCAGCAAGGCTGGGAACCCCCACAACTTTGGCAGACAGCACCATCGGCTGGGGACTAAGTGTTCAAATGCCTGAGCCTATGGGGACATTTCTCGCTCAAGTCACCACAGGTGGGGCACATCCATCTTCAGTGTATGGTTTTTTCATCTTGAATGTTTGGGGACACATCACAGGTTGAAGAGTCCCTGCATCATTTTACATTTCCACTGCCATCAGCAATGTAGAAAAACACTTGCTATTACCACCATCTAAATAATTTAGTCATTTTGATAGATATATAGTGATACTAACATTGTAGTTTTTGGTTTGTTTTTTTTTTTTTTTAATTGCCAAACTGGAGAGATGGTTCAACTATCAAAAGAAAAGTGACTACAGCTCTTGCTGAGCATCTTCCTGAGTTTAGTTCCTAGCACCGACCTTGGGCACCTCAGAAAACTGCCTGTAATTCCAGCGGGACCAGCGATTCTGGTCTTCGAAGGCACCTGCACTCGTGTGCGCAAACTCTCACAAATACACATAATTTTTATTATTTATTTACTCAATGTTTGTGTGCGCTGGAACCGTAGTGCACATGTGGACGTCAGGGGACAAGTGGCAGTCAGTTCTGCCCTTCTACCAGCTGGGTCCTGGGGACCAAGTGGAAATGGTCAGGTTCCCCCTGCTGCTGCCTCTGGAGGGCGAGGATGCAGGCTTGCGCTACCACGCCTCGTTTCTTCAGTGGTACAGATTGAACACAGCGCCCTGCACAGGTTGAGCATTCTACACCCCTATCTAAAATAGCCTTTATTATAACATTTAAAAACCATAAACCTGCCATGGCACACGACTTTAATCCCAGCATTCAGGAGGCAGAGCCAGGTGGATCCCTGAGAGTTCAAGGCCAGCCTGGTCTATCTAACTACTGAGTTCCAGGACAGACAGAGTTACATAGGTAAAATAAAAATAAACCATACACCTGAAGAAAGTCATGAACCTGGGAATAATTCTAATGAAACTTAGGTAAGACTCCTATACTGAAAATTGTAAAAATATTGCTAAAGTCAATGGAAGAAGACAAACAGGTAGCAAGACTAACCCACATTCATTAATTCAAAGACAAACTTCTCCTGAGATCTCAGCATCCCCCAAGCTGGTCTCTAAATTCCAGGTAATTTAAATCAAATTTCCAGCAGGATTTTAAGGGGCTTTTGCCCTCAAGTGTTAGCCAACTTCTACTGTGAGTAATCACAGCTGACTGTGATAGCTCTGCCATGCTGTCTCACAGTGTAAGAGCCCTTATCTGCTGAGACATCTTGCCAGACCTTATATGTATTTATTTTAATACATATAATTTATTATTTATAAATCAATTTATAAATAATTTAAGTGATACATTTATTTAATTTAATAATTAAACAAATGTATTTATTTATATATGAATAATTTATATATTAATGTATAATTTATGTATAGTATATATAAATATATGATTTATGTGTAAATACATTAAATAAATTTAATTATAGCTCACGGTATGTACACTGTAGTGTTACAGTAACTATATAGTGTGCCCCTGCAAAGAGAGAAAACAGGCTGGTGGGACGGAGTAGGAAGCCCAGATGCAATAGGGGCAGCCACTGACTAAAGAGGACAGCATCCCAGCAAGTCAGTGGGCAGCAGTTCTTTTAAGTAAGAGGAACTGGTTATTTATATTAAAAATGTTCCTGGCAGTGAAAATTCCCCCCACATCACACCAACCACACATAAAAATTCCTTCGAGGTAAATAGTTTTTTTTTTTAAATCAGGTGTTTAAAAGAAAACCAGAAAGTCTTTATATTATATGTGTGTTTCTGTTCATGCACTAATGCTGTTGTGTGTGCAGGTGCACGCAGGGGCATGTCGAGGCCAGAGATTGCTGTAGAGTGTCTTACCCATATATCTGTCTCTGCTGGGGATTGAACCCAGGGCCTCATGCAGCTAAGTAAGCTCATGATGCTGAGCTTCTTCCTCGACCTCCTTTTTATTTTGCTATTAAAATTGCTTTTTGAGACAGGGTCTTATGCACCCCACGCTGGCCTCCAACTCATGACACAGCCAAGGATGAGCTTGCACGCCTGAGGGCTGGGGTGACAGCACCCCCACGTCAGTTCCTTATGTAGTAGTAGGGGTGTGACACAGGCTGTCCTACCGGCTGACCTACATATCCAGCCCTTTCACCTACAGCAGAAAGCATTTAAGAACTTCTATAGGTAACACATTAAAGCCCTTGCTTGGTAACTACACTCTAAGATGTAGGCTCCACATTAAAAAGTACGGGAGTCTAAAAAAGAAACAAATGCAAAGGGAGTCACACCACGTCTTCAATACTTTTTTTTTAAAGTTTTATTTATTAATTTATACAATATTCTGCCTGCATGTATGCTTGCACGCCAGAAGAGGGCCCCGTTCATGCCCATTGTATGTGTAGCTCCAAATTGAGAGCCAGGGGAATCAGAAAAAAGCATAAACAAACTATAACCCAGGACCAAGCAACATGTTCGGCCTTAACAGAGCCTCGGCAGAGCACTGTGCACACATTGATACAGGGAGTCAATTCCTGCTGGAAAGCATTACTGTGATTAACTAGCACAGGCAAGGGAATGCCTTAATAGTGCACAAAATAAAGTTTGTTTGGTCCTCCCTCCCCTTTTTAAATGATGGATTTATTTTTTTTATTTATTTTTTATTTTTGGTGCCTCAGCAGCCCAAAATGTCCTGCATACGGTTTGCATGCTTAATTAGTGATCCTCCTCTGTCTGCAATTAGCACCACGACCATTAATAAAATAGCTCCTTTACAGCTCCATTTAGCTAGCAGAATCGCACAGCCCGGTATAATTAATTCATCATGAATAAACCATGGCTGATTACCTAATCTGTTTGTTACTAACACATTACCGAACAGCTCCCACCTGAGCACAGCTAATTTTTCTAAGCCGGGCAGAGCTGGAAGCTGACACAAAACAGCACTTTTACGTAGCAAGTATATTGGTACAGTCAGGGAGCTTCTGAGCCTTGGCATTTAGCGGCCATTGAGCGGCATGGGCGATTGTTCAGAGGCTGATAGAAAAGGCCGCTACATCTGGCGGGTCTCAAACTAGCCCATCACTTAGAGAGGGCTTGTTAAAACTCTGGCCCCAGTCCGCAGAGCTCCAAACCCAGGTGCTCCAAATAGGGCCTGTGATTTTGCTTTTCTAGCAAGTTCCCACCTGGTGCTGATGCTGACACTGATGGAGAGATTTCTCTCAGGGAGCCTCCTCCCCTTTCCCTTATGCTGGGGAAGCCTTACAATTGCTGTGACTCTCAACCCCTTTCTATAGATTCTAACAGGTTTCTTGTAGTTTTGGGCATTTGAAGGGTGAGGGGGTGGGGGGGTCCCAGGGAGCTTGGGGGAGGGGGGGTCCCACAGCTGGCTTCAATAGCTACAACTGGCTGCACCTCCTCCCTCCACCTCACTAGCGCTGGGATTACAGGTCTGTACCATTCTGCCTGGCAAGTGCTTCACCCATCGAACCATCCCCCAGCCCACCTAAGCCATCCTTTCCTCTATTAATTTTCTGAGTTTGCCGTAAGCAGTAATACATAAGTGTGAAGATGATTTTTTTCATTACATTTATTTGTTCTGGGTATATATGTATATGTGTGGATGTGCACATGCTACGGCATCTATGTGCATGCAGGTCAGAGGACCACACGCGACAGTTGGTGCTCTGCTTCTACAGCATGGGTCCTCCGGAATTGAACTCAGGTTGCCAGCCTTGATGGCAAGTGCTTCAGCCTCTCAGCTGCCTTGCAAGCCCCAAAAGTTTTTTTTAAAGCTACATTGAAATTACTCTATTGTCCCACAACATGAACTGTTTCATCTTGTTGATCTCACAGCCCAGACAAATCCATATACCCCATCATCGGGGCACAACCCCGTGCCCCCCAACAGGTTTCAGTCTACTTGTCTTTTCTTAGTATTATTACATCGTGAGACGTTTCCCTGCACGTTGCTCAGGGAGGCTGCTCTGAGCCAAGCAACTGCCATCTTCAGGAGTTCAGCTGTGCCCACTTGCCAACGATCATGCCAGCTGGGCTTTGATGACTGATTCACCTCCTCACAGGGGTGGGGAGATCACAGGACCAACACTTGAGCATCCGGCCGGAGCATCCACGCACTCCCCGCCGCCTGTGGCATGCAACGCTGCGCTAGCTGCACGTGGCCTCAGCAAGAGGCTAGAGGAAAGCAAAGACTAGGGAAGCAGGGCTCCGTCAGCGCCACTATAGAAAAGTCATCATCGCTGCTGCATAAAAGCCGTTCTAAAGCCGGGCGGTAGCGGTGCACGCCTTTAATCTCAGCACTTGGGAGGCAAAGGCAGGCAGATAACTCTATGTTTGAGGCCAGCCTGGTCTACAAAGCAAGTCCAAGACAGTTAAGGCTACACAGAGAAACCTTGTCTGAGAAACAAAACAAACCTTTCTGGTGCCACATTTTAGGGGAGCGCACCCACTTCTGTAAGTAACCCCTCACCTATACCCCATAAGTAAGCCTGATAACCCATCAGTGCTGTGGGGGAGGAGGAGACTTTGGTGGCATTGTACCTTGGTTTGGTCTTTGGAACCTCGGGGAGTGGGGGAGGGGGGGAAATGTTTCGGCCAGTGATTCTGTCATCACAGCATTTCCACAGAGCTATTGGTTCCTCTAACGGCTGTGAACTACCCTAAGGTACCCACGCCTGAATTTAAATGGCCTCATCTGGCTCCTCACCAGTGGTTCTCTCCCTTTGATTGGCAGTCATCAAAAGCAGTGACAGCATCACTCTCTACTGCGGATCCCTGAAGAGACACACACAGGCAGAGGCCAGAGCCCCACCGCCAGGTAAGGACTCTGGAGACACCACAGCGCCTCCATCAAACGTTTTCCCTTCCTATTGTTCATGAGAGGACGGAGGACACTGCTGAAGCAAGCTCTGTGCATTTGTTGTTTGGTTTGGTGTCATTGTTTGTTTGTTCGTTTTCCGAGACAGGGTTTCTCTGTGTAGCCCTGGCTGTCCCGGACTCCGTTGGTAGACCAGGCTGCCTTTAAACTCTCAGTGATCCGTCTGCCTCTGCCTCCCGAGTGCTCGGCTGTTTGGTGCCTTGGTATAGGGGAGACACCTCGTGGAGGGGCCGCCACAGCCCAGCATCAGCGTCTCTAGGCCGTCAGCGTGCCCTCCAAGACAATAGCAGCACCGCCCTTCATGTCAACTCGGCCATCAGGTCGCAGGGAAATGTCCAGTTCCCCTCCCCGGCGGGAACACTGAAAGGCTAAAGAACACAAAGTGGTGCCAACTAAGAGCATTTCCCCTGCCGTTTGTCACACAGTGCAGGATGCATTGTTACAAACCCAGGTCTCCTCCCAGGCCAGGCTCCAGAATAAACTGCTCCATGTGTCCAGAGCGCCTCCCACCTCAATCCCCTGCACACACACTGTCCAGCCCTTTCCTTCCTGGGCCTCTGAGAAGGCCCCACCTTCAGCTCTGAATTAAACAGAGAGAGTTTGTTTGTTTGTTTGTAACATATTAAGGCAGCC
The DNA here is from genome assembly GCF_964271855.1 of Acomys minous. NCBI lineage: Eukaryota > Metazoa > Chordata > Mammalia > Rodentia > Muridae > Acomys > Acomys minous. Next base: position 90,803,790 of record NC_140495.1, on the reverse strand, counting down.
ATGTGTGCCAGGTGCGCAAAAGAAAAACAGCCCCCGTCTTTCAGGAGCTCAGGAAGTCATGCACTCACCCAGGTCGGAGAAAAAGGACCGTCCCTTTCAAATGTTACATAGCAAGCTAATTAGAGTCATCACGCATTTATTAAGCACTTACTGTATCAAAATATCTGTATTTGGGAGGCAGGGGTGGAGAGGGTTGGGAGTAGGGGGGGCGTCACTGAAGGGGAGAGGTATTTCACATGAGTGATAATATAAGATCTTACTCCTTTTTTTTTATTTGTTTTGGTTTTTCTGGGACAGGCGTTCCCTGCGTTACACTGGCTGTCCTAGAATTCACTCTGTAGACCAGGCTGGCCTTGAACTCAAAGAGATCCACCTACCTCTGCCTCCCTAGTAGTGGAATTAAAGGCATGTGCCACCACTGCCCAGCTCAAATCTTACTACATTTTAAAGGAGCTAGTGCATATGAGAATACACACTAGCCTAAAATGAGGCAAATAAGAAATTTGGGCTGGGTATAGCTTTGCACAACCCCAGCCCTCAGGAGGTATATGCATATTGGAGGCCAGTCTGGTGTAGCAAGAACTTGTCCCAAGAAGTTAAAGGATGGGATATGACTTTGACTATGGTCCAGCAATTGTAACACCCAAGCACCCAAAGAGGAGGAGGAGAGAGGAAAGGACCCATCATCCTACCTCGAAGCTCTTTCTTCCCGAGCTGCTGGGACCAGTAACTGCCGAGGACGGTGTGCGCAGATCCTGAAAAGTAAGAAGCCATGAGAGCAAGCAAAGGGAAGGGAAGGGGTGCATCCCTAGCCGTGGAAAGGATAAAGTCACTTAGCCAGTTTGACTAAACTGTAGATGATCTAGTCTTTCTTCAACCAGGCCACAGCAGAGCATGGAGTAAGGAAGTGAGCTCAGGGGTTTATGAACTGGCTCTCTCAAATGGTCTATCAACTATGTCTTACTGTTTCTGAAGGATTAGACTGAAGGGATTTGCTTGGTGGTTTTTGCTTTTTTGTTTTGTTTTGTTTTTAAAGATGTATTTATTTATTATGTATACAGCACTCTGTCTGCACATACACTTGCAGGCCAGAAGAGGGCATTAGATCAGATCACGTTATAGATGGTTGTGAGCCACTATGTAGTTGCTGGGAATTGAACTCAGGACCTCTGAAGGAGCAGCCAGTGCTCTTAATCTTTTCTGTAATCTCCAGGGAGCATGGCTCTTTCCTTCTCAAGCACACATGTAGTAGAAAGAACTCAGACCCAGGGCCCACCTTGTAGAGTTTTGTGGACAAAAGAACATTCCTTTCAGCCAGGGTTTTGGTATTGTTGGCTCAGTGTGCTTAGAATATAAAGTCATGTCAGGCGTGGTGCTGCAAGCCTGTAATCCTACATAAGGGTTTGGGGGGGGGCCCTATATGAGGATTTATGACCTACATAGGGAGTTTGAGGCCAGACTCAGCTACATGAAAATCTGTCTTGAAAAAAGAAGAAGGAGGAGAGGAGGAGGAAGAGGAGAAGGAGGAAGAGGAGGAGCCAGGTGGTGGTGGTTGAGGCCAGCCTGGTCTACAAAGGGAGTCTAGACCAACCAAGGCTACACAGAGAAACCCTTTCTCTGGGGTTTCTGAGGAAGGGAGGAAGTGCTCTCTTGTCGCTCACCAGACAAGCTTACTAAGCATTATGGGATAGCATGTCTAAACATGCTAACCAACATTCTGGTTTGCACAAAACTGGACAGTACAAGTTCCGTGTCCCAGGACCGCTCACTGCCACTCCATCCTCTCCACTCTTGCTTAGCCAAAGACGGTTTCCATCTAGAAAACATTCCACACATGCATCCTGCGTCTTAGTCACAGTCTTGGGAAGCAGCTGTGTGTAAGCACTCGGTCCAGAACCTCTCCCGTGGTGCGCTGGCTAGTTTTGTGTCAACTTGCCACATGCTACAGTCACTGGAAAGGAGAGAACCACAGCTGAGAAAATGCCTCCATAAGATCTGGCTGTGAGGTATTTTCTTAACTAGTGACTGATGGGAGAGGGACCAGCTCATTGTGGGTGGGGCCACCCTGGGCAGGTGGTCCTGGGTGCTGTAAGAAAACAAGCTGATGAACAAGCCAGTAAGCAGCCTCCCCCTGTGGCCTCTGCATCCGGTACCTGGCTCCAGGATCCTTCCCTGTTTTAAGTTTCTGTTCTGGCTTCCTTCAGTGAGGGGCTACAGTGTGGGACTGTAAGTCAGATAAACCCTTTCCTCCCCATTTTGTTTTTAGTCATGGTGTTTCCTCACAGCAGTAGAAACCCTGAGATCCATGGAGAGCGACTCAGTGGATTTCACGGATGCTGTGGGCGTTATCCCGAGTCTTAAGCAATACTTCTCTGAACTCCATGTTTTTGCTTTTCTCAGAGAACTCAGTGAAGATCCCAGAGCCACGCCAGCTCCTAGCACTAGGAGCCTGTGCCAAGCCCCCTTGTGCCCTGAACCCCACCTCCACTAGCAGCCCCCTGCATCAAGCATTCCCAGCCTTGGCTACATAGACCACTGCTCTCAGACAGGATAGAAGCAGGGGGAGTGTCATTCCTGCTCCTCTTTGATGTCTTTCCCCTGCTTCAGCTGGTACAAGCTCTGCAAGAGATGGCTCAGGGGTCTCTGTGTACCGTTAGTAAACTATGCAGGGCTGAGGGTGGAGCTCTGTGATGGAGTGCTTGCCTAGCAAGCCAGGTGGCCCTGGGTCCAATCCCCAGCTCAAGGAGGAGGAGGAAGGGGAGGAGGAAGAAGAAGGAGAAGAGGCAGAGACTGAACATAGCTAATGCTTATTGGACATTTACCATGTGCCAGGCACTGTATTTTGTCCTGAGCATGCGCCATGCTGATCTAACTCTCTGAAATATTATTTGGAAGGACTGAGACTTTCAAGGTTTGTCACTTGTTCAGGTGATAGGAACTAGGAAGGCAGAGCAGCAGAGCCAGGCTCTCAGCCACCGAGTTATAATGTGCTGCAATGCCTTCTTTATCTATCTATCATCTATCTGTCTGTCTATCTATATTATTTCATACATACTTAACACCCCCAATCTCCCCTAACCCCTAGATCCACTCCTGCATTTCCCTTCAGAACAGAGCAGACCTTGCAGGGATATCAACCAAACAGGGCATAACAAGCTACGATGAGACCAGGCGCAAACCCTCCTATCAAGCCTGCATGGGGCAACCCAGTAGGAAGAAATTGGTTCCAAAAGCAGCAAAAAAGAAAAGAAAAGAAAAAAGTCAGAGACAATAGCTTACTCCCACTGCTAGGAGTCCCATAAGAACACCAAGCTATACAACCATAACATATATACAGAGTAAGGCTGGAGAGATGGCTCAGAGGTTAAGAGCACTAGCTATTCTTCCAAATGTCCTGAGTTCAATTCCCAGCGACCACATGGTGGCTCACAACCATCTATAATAAGATCTGGTACCCTCTTCTGGCACGCAGGCACACATGCAGATAGAGTATTGTATAAATAATAAGTAAATAAATCTTTAAAGGAAAAACATGTGCAGGGACCTAGCTCAGTCTCCAACAGGTTCCGTGATTGTTGCTTCAGTCTCTGTGAGCCCTGCTTAGTTGATTCCGTGCTCCATGATCTTGTGGTTTCCTCAACCCCTCTACAATCCTTCCTCCCCTATTAAGCATCTTTTCACAAAAGATTTCAGTAGAGGGCTAGCGGGAGAGAAAATAGGGTGGAAAAGCAAGGGCAGTACAAGCCATGGAGCTGGGCACCATAGCACAACAGCCTGACGGCTTGCTGTGTAATCCCAGCACTTAGAAGGTAGAGACAAGAACAGCAGGAGGCCACGGTCGTCTTTGGCTACATGTCAAGCTTGAGACCAGACCAGGTTACACGAAATCCTATTTCAGAAAAACAAAATCAAAGCCAGGATCTGAGTGGTCACACGAAGGCTATTTGTTTTTAGTTTCTTTCCTGTTGCTGGGATAAAATACTGTGACAAAAAAATAAAATAAAATAAAATACTGTGACAAAAACAACATAAGGAGAAAAGAGAGGGCTTATTTTGGCTCACAGTTTAAGGTGCAGCCCTTCCTGGCTGGGAAGTCCAGGCAGCAGAAGCAGCTACTCACGTCACAGCCACAGTGAGAAGACACCATGAACGCAGCTGCTGCTGGGCCCCTCTCTCTACTTATACAGGCCAGGGTCCCAGTTAGGGATGGTCTCCCCCAGCTGAGATGGGCCTTCTCCCTTGAATTAACATAGGCTAATCCCTCATAGTCGAGATAATCCTGTCGCCCAGGCGGTTCTAGATTCTGTCACATTGGCAACACAAAGCACCACAGTGTAGAGTCAACTATTTGTGTTCCTCCTCTTCCCTGGTTAGAGTCCCCCACCATCACCTCCCACCCCACCCCACCCCCCTCCCACCCCCACCCCCAACCTTAAGGAAAGAGTACCTGTTACTGGGTCTTCAGACAAACCAACCCATGGCGCAAAGTATCTGGAGTAGAAGTCATACGGGGCCCTCTGCCCCCCAGGCTCTCCTTTGAGAGTGAGAATGAGTCCCCTCACCCTCCCTGTCGTTTCCATCCGAGGCAGAGGCTCCGTGTTCACCTTCAAGGTCTCTAGAAAGCACCTTGAGCACACACAGGATGGTTAGGAATAAGCATTTGCTGACCCCACCCCCTCACCTGACAAGATGGGAAAGAGGCTGGGCTGTGCCCAGATGGCTCAGCAGAGGAAGGGAGAGCCTGCCTTGACATCTGCCTATGGGAAAGAAAGTGGTTGGGCCAGGCATGGCAGCAGGTGCCTTTATTCCCAGCACTCGGGAGGCAGAGGCAGGTGGGTCTCTGAGAGTTTGAGGCCAGCCTGGTCTACAGAGTGAGTTCCAGGCCAGCCAGGGCTACCTAGGGACACCATCTCTCAAGAAAAGAGAAACGATAAGCCATGTTTTAGAAACAGCGCAGCCTGAGCAAAGCAGAGCTGGAAATGTGGGTGCTGGCAGATAAATGGTTAAACACACTGTTTACCTGTCATAAGAATCGCTGAGCCTGACCAGGAGTTTTCGGGTATCTGGAGAGTACCGGATGTCCTGGACCCTGGTGTCACCTATGGCTGCCTGTGAAGCAGATCACAAATGCCTCCATGTGCCGACAAGTAGGTTTGATGAGTGAAGGCACTTGCTGCCAAGCTCCATAACTTGACTCCAGTCACCCAGATCCACACGGCAGGAAAGAACCCACTCCTGCGAGTTGTCCTCTGACCTCCAACCCTACGCCATGGCTTCCCGAGCATGCGTGGAGCCATTGCATCACATAAAACGGGGGTGGGGGGAGGCGGAGGATGAGAAGCTCATGGTGAAGCCGGAGAGATAGCTCAGTTGGTAAAGTGCCTGCTTTGCAAGCATGAGGACCTGAGTTCAATTCCCACAATCAGTTCAATTCCCACAATCAGTATTTTTAAAGCCGGGCATGGTGAGCAACAGTTGTTATCTCACTGTTAGGGAGACAGAGACAGGAGGCTCCGTGGGGTTTGCTGACTAGCTAATAGAGCCTAATCAGTGAGCCCCATAACAGTGAAGACCCTGCTTAAAAGGTCTGGGCTAAAGAGATGAGTAAGAATGCTTGCAAAAAAATTTTTTTTTAAAAAATGAGGACCTGAGTTTGGATCCCAAGCACCCACATAAAAAACCAGGCATGGATACATGCACATATCCATAAACCCTGCATTCTGTGGGCTCAAGTGTGGAGGGCAAGTTGCAGGAGTGAGTTCTCTCCTTTGGTACCAACCCGGCCTCTGGATGGCATAGTGATGTGGTCACTACTCTATGGCTTCACCTCTAAGCACTGAGATGCTCCGCTCCCATGGCAGAGGCCCCTCTGTCTTGGATGCTATATGCTGTTGTGTAGCTGTTTCCTCCCAATTGAAATAGTCTCTCCTGGAGAGATGAGGAGGAAGGCTCCTCACACCCACAAAGCTAAGGAATCCCACAGAGTCCGGGAAACTCATGATGTTTTAGGACTCACTAAGCTCATCCCCAAGGCTGTAAAAGCACCAGCAGCTGTCCTGGAGAGACCTGGACTGCCCACAGGTTGGACAGGGAGCTTCAGGGATGCCGCTTCAGTAAGCTGTTCCCTGTGCTGGAGAGAGCCTTTCAGTGACTGGGCTCCTTTTGAGTCACCCATACTGCTGGAAGGGACCACAGAAAAGCTGTTCACCCATCAAGCTAGACTCCATGCGATCATTTCTTTGGTCTGCTCTGTGCGTCCTTCTAGGGCAAACACACACACACACACACACACACACACACACACACACACACACACGTTCACAACTCCTCAATTAAAGTCAGCCCCGCAACAGAGGGAGAGAAAGGGACAGTCACACACACCCTAGAGCAAATGAGGACTTCTCAGCAGAGACCCTAATACGCTTTTCTGATGACCTGCCTTGCTCTGATGTGGTCCTTCCTCCTTCGCCTGTGCACTTGGGTTTCTATTCCGGGATTACAGACATGCCCCACCACGCCCAGCTAGGCTATATTTCTTATCTTCATTGGGAGGTACCCACACTTTCTTTGCCACCCTCTTCATCTCATTGTCCACCACTCAAATTGGTGACAGTCCGCCTTTGCCATCCTTTTTCTCCACCTTTCTACAGATTTCATGGGAATGGTCTTTCCTATAGAAAATCCCAATGTTAGCGGGGTGATGGCGGCGGCAGCACACGGCTGTAATCCCAGCACTCAGGGAAGCAGAGGCAGGCGGATCTCTGTGAGATCGAGGCTACCTTGGTCTACACAGCAAGTTCTAGGACAGCCAAGGCTACACAGAGAAACCCTGTCTCGAAAAAACCAAAAATAAATAAAAGCCAAAAGCTAGGGAACAGTGCTGCAGAAGGGGATCTTGTAGACATGCCGTGGCCACTGTACTTACGAACTCATGAACATCACGGCAGCTGTGGGCATCTGCAAAGCGCTAGACTGCAAAGCATCTCATCCTGGATGAGGGCGGGGCTTACGAGGCCCATAGCTTCCCTGATAGACTTTTGGCAGTGAGCGGCAAGTGGAGAAAGGGTGTCATTTTATGGTTATATGACCACCGATTGCCCAGATTCCAGTAAATGGCACCCACCACTACCCAGCACTCATGCAAGCAACTCTGTTTAAATTTAGTGGCACGCGCGCGCGCGCACACACACACACACACACACACCTATGTGCACAGAGGAGTGCAAAATAGGGAAATTGTTGGGAAGAAGGGTTTTGGGGTGGGGGAGGGATTAGAGGCGGAGTAAAAAAGGCCAATATTTGTTGTATATAGGTATAAATTTGTAAGGGAATTTTTCTGAGACAAGGAAGAAAATTCCCAGCTCTCCTACTTGAACTTGCATGGTCACGCCGTTACACCTCAGACGGACTCTCCTTCCAGCAGGAATTAATAGAAACCAACCTTTTCGTTGTTCAAAGGGGTTGAAACGCTATATTTTTTTTTCTCCATCACCTCCGGTCGGTGCCCCAACCCCTCTTTGTCCCAAACACTCTATCTTACTCCTGTCCCACTACAGACAACTGCAAGTTCAAGGCTAGCCTGGGCTACCCAGTGAGGAAAGAAAGATGTGCCCAGCCTTACCAAATAGACACAATCCTACTCTGACATCACCTAGGCTTCCACTCAGTGCCTATAGTGGCGGGAGGCCCATTTGGATCACATCATGTTGGAGCGTAGTCTAAGGGTGGAGTCGGGAGAGGGTAGTCCTTAGAGCCTATGAGAAAACTCAAATGAGAGTCTTGTGGCCTCAGTTTCTTCAGAAATGTAATTGTTCCTGGACAGTGCTTCTGGGCCTCTTCCAGGCATGCTGAGTAGGAGCGAGTTTACTTCAGATTATTCATTACCACTAGCGATCGTTATTTGTTCATGTGCCTCTGTGGAAAAAACAGGTTTTTGCTACACGCAGCTTGTCCTTGTGACTGTACACTTTACTCAGGAGACTCCTCTTAACCCTCTGAGTATGGTCAGGTGCTCTGAGTAAAGTTGGCTACCGCATGAGACTTTAGTCGGCCTCATTTTCAAGCCCCACTCTCCCAGGTTTGAGCCACCTGCTGGAGTGGTAAACAGCATCACCCCAGGGCCTTCTGGTCAAATATGAACAACTGACTACGGCACACAGGCTCAAAGAGGACTCTTCTTCTCACCCACCTTTAGCAAGTCTTCTACTTCATGAAAGTCCTAGGAGGGGAGAGAGAGAGTTATACTACTGAACAGGAGAGCTGTGGGCTAAGGCAGTTTGAGGCAATAATTGCATATTATAATTATATGTGAATATGGTAATGAAGAGCTGACCTGGGGGAAGGTTGGGTAGAGAGGAAAGTCCAGCACAATGCCATCTTCTGCTTTCCTGGCCTTTAGTTCCCCACTCATGGTGACAAAGGTTAGAGTGCTGTTTGTGTTCTCTGGACAGAGAGGGAATCAAGAAGCAAGGAATTAAGCTTGGTACGGGGACCCCACCACCAGAGGGGACCCTACCACCAGAGGGGATACCCCTACCACCATGGGGGACCCCCAGTACCACAGAAGACCCCCCCAGTACCACAGGGGACCCCACCACCACCAGAGCGGACCCCACCACCACAGGGAACACCCCTACCACCATGGGGGACCCCCAGTACCACAGAGGACCCCCCAATACCACAGGGGACCCCACCACCACCACAGGAACCCCACGACTACCACAGGGGACCCCCTCCCACCACAGGGGACCCCCTCCCACCTCAGGGGACCCAACCACCACCACAGGGGACACCACCACCACCACAGGGGACCCCACCACCACCACAGAGGGCCCCACCACCACCACAGGGACCCCATCACCACCACTGGGGACCCAACACCACCACCACCCTTCTCCAGTGCTGGGGATTAAATCTAGCAAGAAACAGATTCAAAGCAAGTGACCTACCACTGAACTATAGTCCCAGCCTACTTTACATTTTTATGAATTTTTCCATTTTAATTTATTTTCCAAGACAAGATCTTAACGATGGAGCTCCCACTAGTCAGAAATTTGCTATGTAGGTCAGGCTGGTTTTGAACTCACAAGATCTACCTGCTTCTACCTCCAGAGTTCTGGGTGCATACATGGAATCCAGTATGGGGAGACAGAGGTGGGAGGATGCGGGGCACTGTGTCTTCCATAGCTATGGAGAGAACCCAGGGCAAGCCTGGGCTACATAAATACCTGTTCTAAAAAACATACATACAGGAGCCAGGTATGGTAACACACGCCTTTAATCCCAGCACTGGGGAGGTAGCGACTGGCGAAGGATCTCTGTTAGAGGCTAGCCTGGTCTACAGAGTGAGTTCCAAGACCACCGGGGTTACCTGGCTCAAAAACACACATACATGAATGCATATAAGCATATTTTTAAAAAATCACATTACTTATTTTGTGAAATAGCACAGCCGCAGAAGCCAGGGTGGCGTGACCACACAAAGGGACCTCACTCACTGGCGTAAACCACCTTAGTCCAAAGCGGGAACCTTCAGAGGAGGAAAAGCCAAAAAGAGGCAAGTCAGACCGAGGCAGACAAGTCTTAAGCTTATCACCATCTTCCTTCCGAAATCTCTAGTGTGGTAAACAGTAAACTGTTGTCAAAGGACAAATGCAGACCGGACAGATATCCACAGGCTCCTTGCGGTTATGTCCGGAGCAGAAACTGCAGGTGCACCAACACCCTTAGTGACTTGGGACGCCATAGCCGAACTCCGTGCATTGGGTGACTCTTCAAGAAAAGAGTATCTGTCCTACACCTGATGGCTCGGAGGTTCACAGTCTAGGCCACCTACTGAGAGCCGTTTTCCTGCATCAGCCCAGGGCGGGAAGCACAGCCACAAGAGGGCGCCAAACAACCGTGTCAAAGAAGCCCAGTCCTGAGAAATCAAACCGACCCTCTGAGATGATCTTACCGGTCGGTCCCATTAGACCCCCCACCTACCAACAAGCTACCCTGGGACCTATTTTCCAATACATGAACGTAGGAGGTGGGGGACACCTTAAACTATAACCTTAGACTTGCCTTCAACACACCTCCTAGAGGAACTAAAAACCCACACGTGCTGTCTGCATACAGATAACATAGGAGCCTCTCCCTTAACTCCCCGCACCTCACTGCCACCCAGGAAGACATGAAAAACGTGCGTTTACTCTGTGCGAAGCTGTCAGTTGGTTGCAGTTTCCTGATGAACGCCGTTTCTGAGAGGTTCATCTCCCTTGCGATTTGCTGATGAGCGTCTTCTGCCAGGATCTTAATTAGGAACAAACGGTTATTGAGAGTGGAAACACAGACAGATGTCCTGGCCCGGCAACTAGTATTAGTTAACATGGCAGTTTACTCTCGATTTATGAAATTCAAGTTACGTGGGGAGGAATTCGAAGCAACCTTATAAAGACAATTTTTCAGATACGCAGGCCTCCGGCACCTAAGGGAGAGTCAGAAACGTGCAAAGTTACTCAAGCAAAAAAAACCGGCAGCATCGGGCCAGGTTCCTATTTATGTCAGTTTATTATCAAGTAAAAGATCTTGTGCTCTTTTTTATTCTCTTTTTTTCTAAGTGTGGGAATGAACCACAGGGCTTCATGCAAGCTCTGTCACTGAGCTATGGTCCCAGGCATTTTTAAAACTATGTATTTATTTATTTATTTATTTACCTTTGTAGACAAGTTCTAAGATGCCTCAGGTGGGTCTTCAACTTGCAGGTCTCTTTTAAATTTTATGCGCATTGGTGTTTTGCCTGTCTATGTCTGTGTGAGGGTGTTGGAACACCTAGGACTGTGGAGTTACAGGCAGGTGTGAGGAGCCATGTGGGTGCTGGGAATTGAACCCAGATACTCTGGAAGAGCAGCCCATGCTCCTAGTCGCTGAGTCATCCCCTCAGCCCATTCAACTGGTGATTCTTCTACCTCTGAAGTGGCTAGGATTCGGAGCTGCACTTCTAGGACTGGCTGTATATTTTAGGTTTGTTTGTTTGGTTGGTTGGTTGTTGTTGTTATTGTTTTTTGAGATGGGGTCTCCTTGTAAGGTCCAAACTGCTCTGGAGCTCATTATGTAGCCCAGGCTATCCGCACCCTGAGTTCTCTCCTCCCACCTCATGGATCCTGAGGTCATCAGACTTAGCAGCAAATGCTTCTACCCAAGTGACATCCTACCAGCCCCATTGTTCTTCCTTATAAAGTTAAACACGCTAGCACATACAAAGTGCTAACACGTGACAGTACCCATGCTAGCTCCTTATAATAGAAGCCTTCTCTTCTATGCCAATCTGTTAACTTAATATATTGAGACATGCAGGGGACAGTATGCATGTGGGGGTCAGAGGACTACCATTCGGCTCTCACTTTCCACCTGTAAGTGGGCTCCGGGGATTGAACCGCAGTCATCAGGCTTGTGCAGCAAGCACCTTTACCGGCTGAGGCCATGTTGCTGACCCTTCAGGCAAGCAAGCACACAAGCAAGCAAGAGTAGCAAGCAAGCTGAGAATGGGGACACATGCCTATCGTCCCACTGCTCAGGAGGTGGAGACAGAAAGATTAGGTTAAAATTTTACTTCCAGGGCTGGAAGAGATGGGTCTGTGCCTAGCAATGTTGGCTGTTCTTCCAGAGGACCCAAGTAGGGTTCCCAGCACCCGTGTAGGCTGCCTCAAAACCACCTGTTACTCCAGATCCAGAGGGTCTGACCCTCTCTTCAGGCATCCGTGGGCACCTGCACACAAGCGGCATAACCTACACACACACACACACACACACACACACACACACACACACACACACGATGTAAAAAACTATAATGCATTTTAGGATTTTATATAAGCAACTGAATATATTTTAATTGGATTTGAATTAAAATTAGGGAGAGGGTGCCAAGTAGTGGTGATGGCGGCACACACCCTCAATCCCAGCACTCAGGGAGGCAGAGGCAGATGGATCTTTGTGAGTTTGAAGCCAGCCTGGGCTACAGAATAAGTTCCAGGTCAGCCAGGGCTAGAGAGAAACCCTGCCTCAAAATAAATAAATAAATCAATCAATCAATAATGGAGAGGAGTCCTTATGTCCAGTATTTACTGATGTTAGTGCTCTGGAGAATCTAGAGAACAGTGCACATTCTTATTTGGTGAAAACTGAATATTAAAACTCTTCCAAATCTCAAGATTTAAAGAGATAGAGTTTACATATATATGTTGTTTGGTTGGTTTGGTTTTTCCAAGACAAGGTTCCTCTGTGTAGCCCTGACTGTCCTTACTCACTCTGTAGACCAGGCTGGCCTCAAACTCACAGAGACCCACCTGCCTCTACCTCCCAAGTGCTGGGATTAAAGGTGTGTGCACCCTTACTGCCTAGCCTTATATTTTTTATTTAAATCCAACTAATTCATTTATTTGGGGAGGCACTTGTCTGGCATAGTTCACTCATGATATCAGAGGGTGACTTGGCAGGAGGAGGTTTTTTTGCTTACACTATGTGGCGCCAGGGAGTGAACTCTGGTCTTCAGACTTGGTGCCAAGGACCTTTACCTGCTAAGCCAACATGGGAGCTGCAAGAGAGCTAGTTATAAAATAAAGATTTTTGGCAAACTAAGTTGTCCAAGAGATCAACTGCTTGTTTCTACTTAATTCCATGCAGGTGCCTTATTTTGTCAATCCCAAAGATTGAGATTTTAAAATATTTTGATGATTATTTTAAGAGAGAGTGAATAAGAATGAATGAGTGTGCTGTGTGTGTGTGTGTGTGTATGTGTGTGTGTGTGTGTGTGTGTATGTGTGAATATGCTTGGATGTAGAGCCTTTGAAGATTGAGAGAAAAAGAAAGAGAGAAAATGAACATGTCTATCAGTACACTTGAGTATAGAGCCTTTGAAGGTCTGAAAAAAGAGAGAGAGTGTGTGTGTGTGTGAGAGGGAGGGGGCACAAATGTGTGTGTGTGTGACAGTGTGTACGCATACATTTGTGTGTGCATGCACATGTGTGTGTGTGTGCGTGTATGTGTGTCTGGGCTTGTACACATGAGTGCAGTGCCCTTGGAGGTCAGAAGAGAATGTCAGATCTGGAGCTGGGGTCACAAGAAGTTGTAAGCACTCCACGTGCCTGGTAGGACGGGAACTCCAGTCCTCTGCAAGAGCAGTGCCCACCTTTTCAGACAGGGTTTCTCCGTGTAGCCTTGGCTGTCCTGGACTTGCTCTGTAGACCAGGCTGGCCTTGAACTCATAGTGATCTACCTGCCTCAGCCTCCCTGAGTGCTGGGGTTATAGGTGTGCACCACAGTGTCCAGATTCAGTACCCACTCTTAACCAAGAGCCTTCAGCACCTCAAAGAGAATTTCTAAGTGTCTGGGTATAGGGAAGGTTAAAGCCAGGCATGATGGCACACACCTGTCTCCCTAGCGCCAAAGAGGCTAAGACAGATGGAGTTTAAGGCCAGGCAGGATTGAAAATCAACCCTTCTCCCGACCCCCGTGGGAGAACCCCTAAATTAAGATCCAAACATAGTTTCAGCCATATTTAGTAAAGAAAACTAAACTGACAGCTAGAAGAAACTTCTTCCCCTAATTTTTAAATATTTATTTGCTTGTCTATTTATTTTTGATTTTGTAAGATGCCCAGGCTGGCCTCAGACCCATGAGCCTCCTGCCTTATCCTTTGGAACACCAGAGCTTCAGGCCTGAGCCCCCACTCCCAGCTGCTGCCAGGTCCTCTGCCTGGAGGTCTCTGTGGGTCTGTCTCAGCTAGGTACAGCCATCCCCTTGTGACCTGAAGACGTGACCATCACCGATGTGACAAAGAGCACAAGCCAAAGTGGCAAACACTCCAGATGGGCGTCTCACTTCTCTTACGGAGGTCATGAGCTCTGTACACTTCTAGAGTTTCAGGCGTGGCCCTTGGGAAGCGGGTACTCACGTCTTCCAGGAGGCAGACGGCAGCAGGATTGCCACGGAAAGCTGTCGCCGTGAACGCATCTGCTATGAAAATCGGGAGCTTCATTTTTCTCACTGGCTCTGTCTGTAAGGTGCCTGCCTTGCTGGGAGCCTGCTTCACTTCCTGTTCTTGAGAGGGGGGGACCCAGAAAGTTAATGTGTCACTGTTGCACACACGCAGTTAATGGTTCCTAGCTAGAAAGCCAAACAATTATTCCAACATAGTCGCCTTTAAAGACGCCAAGCCTCTAATGCTTTCGGCCTTTGCACTGCATGACCTACACAGAGAGTACCTCAGTACCAGGCAAGTGAGCCCTTCCTTGGCATGAATAAAGCCCTGGATCTGATCCCCAGTAGGCCTTAAACAGGGCATGGTGGCACACATCCGTTAACCTAGCACAAGGAAATAGAGGCAGGAGGAACAGGCTCAAACCTACCCTCAGCTATATGAGGAATTCCAGGCCACCAACTTGGGATACAGGAAACATTGTCTCAAAACCACAAAAGAGTTTACCCACTTACACTGTATATGAAAGTTTCCTGCCCTTATGAGTTGGACAGGTAAAATGTAAACATTGGGTTTTTATCATCAAGTCATCCTCTTCTTGATTTTTTTTTTTAAATACCAGGTCTTACTATGCAGCCTTTGTTGGCCTAGATCCTAAATCTGGCCTTGAATTTAGAGAGCTGCCTGCCTCTGCCTCCCAAGTGCTGGGATTAAAGTCCTGTGCCACCACACCCAACTTCCCTTTTCTCCTGTTGAATTCACCTAGATGCTGCATGAGTCCTTGGCACACAGGATCTACTGAATGACTTAAGTAATATACTGGGCTACATCATTACTGAGTTTTAGAGTGTGGAGGACAAACAGGAGGATTTGTCTGTGAGTAGTGGCCTCTGCCAGGACGGGTCTCCATCAGTAGCATCACTGTTTTTGTCACTGCATTTGTCTTTTTGTTGTTTGTTTGTTTGTTTGTTTGTTTTTTCGAGACAGGGTTTCTCTGTGTAACAGAGCTCTGGCTGTCCTGGACTTTCTTGTAGACCAGGCTGGGCTTGAACTAATCGAGAGATCTGCCTGTCTCTGCCTTCCAAGTGCTGGGATTAAAGGCATGTGCCACCACTGCCTGGCCTTTTTTTTTTTTTTTTAATTATGTATACAGTGCTCTGCCTGCATGTACATCTGCATGTCAAGAGAGGGCATCAGATCACATTATAGATGGTTGTGAGCCACCACGTGGTTGTTGGGAATTGAACTCAGGACCTTTCAGTGTGCTTAACCTCTGAGCCATCTCTCCAGCCTGCATTTCAGGTCTTTTATTCAGTTGTTTGGAGATTTCATTGTAGCTTGCCTTCCTTATATCAGACAGCGTGAGTCAGCACAGAAAGGAATGACGTTTCTTTAATGACACGTGGGTTCCTTCTGCAGGGCCAGGATGGAGCCCCGGTCTCACACATGGCTCATACCTGCTCTAGCACTGAGCTTGTTTGCCTGTTACGTGGGGCCAGGATCTCAGCGTGTTGTTCATGTTGGCCTCGGACCCTCTGTGGAGCCCAGAGAGGCCTTCAGTTTGCAATCCTCCTGTTTCAGCCTCCTGAATAGCTGGGGTTACTAGCTTCTGTCTCCAGACCTGGCAGTGGTTCTCCTAAGTTTAATACGGAAGCTTGTGAGCCAGCCTAGTGGCCCAGGCCTGTGATACCAAGAATCGGGAGACTGCAACAGGAGAATTGCCTTGGGATATCTCTGTCTCAAAGAACAAAAGAAAACAAAACTGTGTTTGGGGCTTGACTGAACTTCAGCCTTTTTGGCTCCATCCATCAGTTCTTGTTAAATGAATACTGAAAGGGAAAAATACATGGACTCCAGTAATCAGGAGTTATGGCTACAAGGTTTTGAAATGTTAAACAGTCTTGGGAAATTGTGTGTGTGGTGAGTGTATGTGTGGTGTGTGTGCGCGTGCGTGGTGTGTGTGTGTAGTGTGTGGCGTGTGTGTGGTGTATGTGTGTAGTGTGTGGCGTGTGTGTGGTGTATGTGTGTATGTGTGGTGTGTGTGTGTGTGTGTGTGTGTGTGTGTGTGTGTATTGTGTATTTCAGGGCTTAAGCTCAGGGACTTCGGCATGCTAAACATATGTATTATAATACAGGAAGATCCCCTCCCTGGTCCCCTGAATCCCTGATGTTTTTAAGTGATGAGGAGAGTGCTGAACCGGTCCCTCTGCCTCAGCCTCTCCATTAGCTGAGGCTACAAGCGAGCTGCTGGCTTTGGCTCTGAATACTTATGAGCATTAATTCAGGGAACAGTGAGAGGTCTCAACAGGTGAAGGCATTTACCATACAAGCCTGGACCAGGCCCCACACAAAGGCGGGAGGAGAGACTAACTCCACAAAGCTGTCACCTGCCCTCCAGTAAGACCTGAGGATTTACATTCTAGAACCAGCCATGTGATTCAGTGTTTGCCTGGTGTGCACAAGACCCTGGTTATATCCCCAGCACACTTAGAACACATTGACAACTGAATTAATAAGAAACTCCAATTGGCCTGTAGATGGGGGCTGGAGGAGGGCCTTTGCTCCATTCTGTTTTGTGAGTCCATCTGACTATGAATCCCAGAGTTCAATACATAATCCCCCTGACTCAGCATAAGTGCTGGGTTTATAGATGTGTGGAACCAAGCCAGGCTAGCTTGCAGCTTTTGAAATGGCTGAGAATTAACATCAGTGTTTTACCAAACACCGTTAATTTCCTGAGACTCTCAAGTAGCCCAGGCTAGCTGATAATTTGTCCAGCCGAAGCTAGCCTTGAAATCCTGATCCTCCTGCCTCTCCCAAGTGCTGAGATTCTAGGCATGTGCAGTTTAGGATTATCTTGCCAACCCGAGGAGGGAATCCTACTCCAAAGCCATCCACGGGGAGTCAGTATCACAGAGCACAACAAATCCAAAGTTAGGTTAAATCACGCTTTATTAAACAAGAGAAAACTTTACATTACCAGTCTTTTTTTAAAGATGTATTTATTTATTATTTATACAATGCTCTGCCTGCATGTACACCTGCAGGCCAGAAGAGGGCATCAGATCACATTATAGATGGTTGTGAGCCACCATGTGGTTGCTGGGAAGTGAACTCAGGACCTCTGGGGGAGCAGCCAGTGCTCTTAACCTCTGAGCCATCTCTCCAGCCCTGCATTACCAGTCTTATGACACATAGGAGAACAAGGTTACAGATTGCACTGCTCTTACTGTTGATTTTTATCGTCCCATAAGTTAATCAAATACACAGTTGGTTTTAAATCCCTGGGTGTTGCCCTGATTGTCACTTATAGAGGGGCTCAAAACACAAAGGATTTGTTTCCTTAACACTAACATTGCTCTGCATCTTCCCATGCAGACTGTTCCCTTTTGCTGTGTTCATGGTCACATGAATCCATACTCCCACAGCCATAGCATGGCCCTCTGACCCGCTTACAGTCTACTCTTTAGTGCGAGGTGTACAGTTCCACAGGGCTATTGGGTCTATTCAAAAGATTATGAGTGGGCATGATGGTGCACACCATTAACCCAGCACTCGAGAGGCAGAGGCAGGCAGATGTCTGTGAGCTCTGGAGGTTAGCCTGGGCTAGGTAGAGTTCTTTCCCAGCCAGGGCTATACAGCATGAATCCATCTTTATTTTATTTTTTTAAAGATGTATTTATTTATTATTATGTATACAGAGCTCTGCCTGCATGTACATCTGTAGGCCAGAGGAGGGCATCAGATCACATTATAGATGGCTGTGAACCATCTATATATATATATATTTGGAAAACCTCCTGTTGGGTACCCATGCCTAAATCTGAATTTCATCTCTTTACCAATGGATCTCTCACTTTCGTTGGCAGTCATCAAAAGAAGTGACACCATCACTCTCTGCTGTGGGTCCCTGAAGAGATGGACAGAGGCAGAGGCCGGAGCCCCACCATCAGGTAAGGACTCTGGAAATGCTAGTGCACCCCTTCCTGTTCCTCGTGAGAGGACCGAGGACACTGCTTGGCAGGCTTGCTGAGGTAAGCTCTGTGCATTTGTTGTTTGGTTGGTTTGGTGTCTTGGCATAGCGGAAACACGGCGTGGAGGGGCCGCCACAGCCCAGCATCAGCGTCTCTAGGCCGTCAGCGTGCCCTCCAAGACAATAGCAGCACCGCCCTTCAGGTCAACTCGGCCATCAGGTCGCAGGGAAATGTCCAGTTCCCCTCCCCGGCGGGAACACTGAAAGGCTAAAGAACACAAAGTGGTGCCAACTAAGAGCATTTCCCCTGCCGTTTGTCACACAGTGCAGGATGTATTGTTACAAACCCAGGTCTCCTCCCAGGCCAGTCTCCAGAATAAACTGCTCCATGTGTCCAGAGCGCCTCCCGCCTCCATAGAGCCTTCCTGAGCCTCTGCTGCTACTTACTGCAATGTCCCGGCTGTGTCCCACCTGAAGCTTTGTCTGAAAATACTCAAGGAGGTGTAAAGAGATGGAAGGGAGGGGAGGGGACGTCTAAGAAAACGTAAGGGGGGGGGAGGTCCTGGCCCACCCCAGCCCCTGCCGTCCCTTTCCAGCTCAGGAAAGTCAGGTGGAGTTTGTTTCGTTGTAGTACGCTAAAGCAACCCCAGCCTGCCAGGAGCTGCACGCTCAGCTAACTCATTAGACTCAGCCAGGTCAGAGAAGAAACCCTGGCTCTCCCGACCTCCCGCACAGACTTAGTCTTCCTTCAGTAAGGTCATGTCTGGGGGTCGGAGCCCTGCTTTGACAGTGAGCTAACGTAGCTGCCTCCTATTCTGAGACACTCCTGGGGGGCTGGGCACGCTCTGGCCATCCCGAGCTCCACAGCAGAGCTCTGTCTCAAAAAGCCGAGAGCTGTAGCCAGGACTCCATGGTAGCCCGTTTGCCAAGCATCTGAAGGCCCTGAGTTCACCACCCGGGCTCCCAAAGAGAAGGAGAGGAAGGAAGGGCTGGCAAGAGCTATCCTACCTCGCATTTCTTTCTTCCCGAGCTCCTCAGACCAGTAGGGGCCAAGAATCGTGTGGGTGGACCTTGAAAAGAAGTGTCAAGCCATGAGAGCCATAGAGTGACGTTTCTCTAAATATATCAACATAACAGCCAACCATCCAGTGTGGCTAACCCTTAGGACATCCAGTCCTACGTCAAGGTGGCCACAGCAGAGCGTGAGTGTGGAAAGAGAGAGGGTTTATAAATAAACACTTCCAAAGTGCCTGTCAAAGCTGTCTTACTCTCTCCAAAGCAGCATTTGGATGTAGGGTAATTTTTTTTCTTTGTGTTTTCTTTTTTGAGACAGTCTGGTGTAGCCCAGGCTATCCTGCAACTAGCTAAGGCTAATCTTGAACAACTTCTCCTTCTGCCCTAATCTCCCAAGTGCTACCTTGCCATCTGTACCCTCGTGCCAGGCAAGACAGTGGGCTTTAATGCTTGTCCGTCAGTTCTTCATCAACTCAAGGCCTTCACATGAATCTTTCTACATCTTCCAGGGCACATAACTCCAAACTCCTGTTCTGTAAACACCAGTAAAGGAGGAAATTCAGACAATAGACAACCTCCCAGGGCTTTGGGGACCCAAAGCACTTTTTTTTTTTTTCAAGACAGAGTTTCTCTGTGTGATAGTCCTGGCTGTCATGGACTCACTTTGTAGATCAGGCTGGCCTCCAACTCATAGAGATACATTCTTTTTAATTGGAGGGGTTTGTTTTGTTTTGGGGGGGGGGCCAAAGCTGTGTTGGTACTGACCTTTACTTATTTTTGTCTGCAGTTGAAACTACTTGTTTTTGCTGTGTGTGTGTGTGTGTGTGTTGGTTTCTGCACTACTGGGCCCCTATATGGCATGTAAGCCTTCTACCAACTAGATCTTATTTCTTTTTCGTGTAATTTAGCCTAGATTTTACATATGAGAATGAGAAAACAAAGCCATGGTGGCGGTGGTGGCACACACCTTTAATCCCAGCACTCAGGAGGCAGAGGCAGGCAGATCAGAAGAAGCTGTATACCTGTTCATGCTGCCCAGAATCGTCTGCCACGGGGACATGGACACTGTGGCCATGTTCCTGAGTCCTCAGCTGTACTTGTGTGCTGATCTTTGAGTTGTTGTGTTTGTTTTGTTCCTCACCAAGAATCCAGCGAAGAACCATTCTGGCTCCTGGCATCTGGAGCCTCTGCCCAGGTCCTTTCAGCTATGAACCTCATCCCCAGCAGCCTCCTCCCATCCAGCACCCTCACCCTTGGCTATAGAAACCGCTGTCCTTAAGAACAGAAGTATGAAGCACCACACTTCTTCCCTTCTTTAATGTCTTCCCTCGGCTTTATGGTGGTACAAGGTCTGCAAAGGTTGGATCGGGGGTCTCGATGCACCGTTAGTAAAGCTCACACGAAGGGTACTGTGTAGCCCTCCCCTTGTCTCAGTGAGCAGAAAGCATAAGGAATAACTTAGCAGCCTAGGACTCCACTTGACATGAGCTATGTACACACCTCTCTCTGAACAATGTACCTAGCTAGCAAGCTATTAACAGGTTAGGACCCCCCCCCCCCTCCTCAGAGCTGCAGGTACACCTGCTATAAACAATTTATAAATAAATTTCTCCCCTCAGCATACCCTGGATAGCATCCTATTTCTATCCAAATACATCATGGGTCACAGTCAGAGAACTGTGCCATGGCCAATGGGCCAATCCAGCCTAGACTGGTTTCAGATACATGTGCAAGAAGGCAAACTATCCTTAAAGTGAACTTTTAGGGTGAATCCCCTACTTACCATCTTATGCCTATACGTAATATGATTAAGATCAGATGCATCATTGCACGCAATATGTCCAGGGAGAACAAGCTCACATTACCCATACTTGCCAGTCAAAACAGAGAATCTCTCAAATTATGTCCTTAGTAACCAAACTCCTCTTTCCCTTGAGTACCATAAAAGAAGATGTCAGGCCAGGAGAGCCAGGCCAGCAGCATTGTGTTCTTACAGAAGACTGAGCTTCATTCCCAGCACCCATGCTGAACAGCTCACAACCACCGGCCACTCCAGCTCCATGTATTACCCCAATTTCGGCTGGCCTCTAGGGGTTCTGCACATAAATGAGCACAAACAAACTCTCTCTCTCTCTCTCTCTCTCTCTCTCTCTCTCTCTCTCTCTCTCTCTCTCTCTCTCCTTTCCCTCTCCTTTCCCTCTCCTCCAATAATTGGACCCCTCAGTAGGTGTTTACTCACGTATCTCACTATCAATCTTGACAGTGTGTTGTGTTCTGATCTGAACTACTACTTTGAATAAACTCCCTTGCTACTTTGTCATCTCTCTGGGCCTTTATTTCAATTCTTTGGGTAAGAGTGCAGGCACCTGGTACCCAGCCCTCACCAGAAGAGTACCTGTTACTGGGTCTTCAGCCACGCCAACCCATGGCGCAAAGTATCTGGAGTAGAAGTCATACGGGGCCCTCTGCCCCCCAGGCTCTCCTTTGAGAGTGAGAATGAGTCCCCTCACCCTCCCTGTCTTTTCCATCCGAGGCAGAGGCTCCGTGTTCACCTTCAAGGTCTCTAGAAAGCACCTTGAGCACGCACAGGATGGTTAGGAATAAGCATTTGCTGAAACCCACCCCACCCCACCCCACCCGATGGGAAAGAGGCTGGGCTGTGCCCAGATAGCTCAGCAGAGGAAGGGAGAGCCTGCCTTGACATCTGCCTATGGGAAAGAAAGTGGTTGGGCCAGGCATGGCAGCAGGTGCCTTTATTCCCAGCTCTCGGGAGGCAGAGGCAGGTGGGTCTCTGAGAGTTTGAGGCCAGCCTGGTCTACAGAGTGAGTTCCAGGCCAGCCAGAACTACAAAGGGAGACCTTGTCTCAGAAGAGAAGAGAAGAGAAGAGAAAATCATGCTTTAGAAATATCGCAGCCTGGGGCTGGAGAGATGGCTCAGAGGTTAAGAGCACTGGCTGTGCTTCCAAAGGTCCTGAGTCCAGTTCCCAGCAAGCACATGGTGGCTCATAGCTATCTATAATGAGAGCTGATACCTTCTTCTGGCAGGCAGGCCCATATGCATGCAGGATGTTGTATACATAATAAATAAATAAATCTTTAAAAAAAAAAAAAAGAAAAGAAAAAAAAGAAATAGCGCAGCCTGAGCGAAGCAGAGCTGGAAATGTGGGTGCTGGCAGATAAATGGTTAAATACGCTGTTTACCTGTCATAAGAGTCGCTGAGCCTGACCAGGAGGTTTTTGGTGTCTGGAGAGTACCGGATGTCCTGGACCCTGGTGTCACCTATGGCTGCCTGTGAAGCAGATGGAGACTCCTCAGAGGGCCAGCTCTTACTCACTTGTTGGATGTTCGTCTAGCAATGCCAGAAGCCCTGGCTCCGTCCCTAGCACCACACTAACTATCCACTAAGCTGATGTGTGCTTATACCCAAGAGAAAAGCAGAAAGATCAGGAGTTCGGGGTCAGCCTCGACTAGTCACCAAAGGTGAAGCCAGGCTGGGATGCCAGAGATCCTGCCTCAGAAACAAATAACAGAACAAACCGCTAGGCACGTCCCTTTGACGCCAGCACGAGGGAGGCAGGGGCAGGAGGCTCTTTGCTAACTGTAGCCCTGTATGGAGACCAAGGCCAACCAGGGCTACAGATGACAGCAGCAAACCTCCTCCTCAGGAGCACGCCTCGGTGCCCATGAAGGAGAAACAGTCTCTCATGAAGCATGTGCTGTGAGCCAGGCCCCACACTGTCCCGAGGCCCCACACTGTCCCGAGGCCCCACACTGTCCCGAGGCCCCACACTGTCCCGAGGCCCCACACTGTCCCGAGGCCCCAGGAGACTCCTTCAGTGTCAGGGCTCAAGGTTCCTGGCCAACTGAGCGACCTTTCAGGGACAATTCAGCTTCCTCTCTGCCAGTCCCGGAACAGGAACATGTCCCCACACATGGCTCCATTAGGTAGGTCCCCACAGACCCAGGGCTCCAGCCCTCTCCCTTTCTTCCTCCTCTCCCTTCCCTCCTCTTCCTCCTCCCCCCATTTCTGTTTCCTTCTCTCAAGTCTAAGTCAATTGTCTTTCAACGTGGGAGTGTCTGCCCACTTCCTTGAGTTGGAAGAAGTTGGTGAAATATCTGTGTGCAGCCACAGGTAGACTACCCCACATATGCTCCATATGCCAGGACTCGGGGCTAGCCCTGTGATTAGAACCCATCTTATGCTCTCTCAGCAAACACGCTACTTTTATAAAACTGGAAATTCAACGCTTCACGGTCGAAAGGGGCGGAGGATACCTGAAGTCGTCTTCACCACCTCCCTCAGGCTGTCTCTGTCTGCCTCTAACTCTGACTCCTGTCCCACTGTGGATATTATACTGCTCAGGGTTAAATCAAATGAGTCAGGTAGGATTGAATGGCCTATAATCCTAGCACGTGAGAGGCAAGGGCATTCCAAGTTCAAGGCTAGCCTGGGCTACACAGTGAGAAAAGAAAGATCACAACTCAGCTGGGCTGTGGTGGCACAGGCCTGTAATCCTAGCACTCCAGGAGGCAGAGGCAGGTGGATCTCTGTAAGTTCAAGTGAGTCCAGGACAGCCAAGGCTATACAGAGAAACCCTGTCTCAGAAGGAAAAGAAAGAAAGAAAGAAAGAAAGAAAGAAAGAAGAAAAAAAGATTTGAACACCAACAACCTTACTAAATAAATGCAATGTTAACATTCTGACCTGAAATCACCTAGGTTTCCACAGCAATGTGTACACTGGATAGGGCTATTTAATGGGATCATGACGCACCCAAGCTTTCAAACACAAACACAAATGACCACGTCACACAGGCTCAAAGTAGACTCTTCTCACCTACCTTTAGCAAGTCTTCTACTTCACAGAAGTCCTAGGAGGGGAAAAAGAGAGTTATACTACTGAACAGGAGAGCTGTGGGCTAAGGCAGTTTGGGGAAATAATTGCATATTATAATTATATGTGAATATGGTAATGAAGAGCTGACCTGGGGGAAGGTTGGGTAGAGAGGAAAGTCCAGCACAATGCCATCTTCTGCTTTCCTGGCCTTTAGTTCCCCACTCATGGTGACAAAGGTTAGAGTGCTGTTTGTGTTCTCTGGACAGAGAGAGAATCAAGAAGCAGAAAAATAAGTGTGGTTGTGTTTTCTGGGGATTCATTGTTGTTTGTTTGTTTGATGATGGTGGTCAGTGTGTGTGTGTGTGTGTGTGTGTGTGTGTGTGTGTGCTACTGTGGAATGAACTCCGGGGTCACACATGCAAGTACCTCCCTCTAAGCTATCTCCCCTGTCCTCATGGTCTTTTATTTTTGAGGCAGTGTCTCTCTCAGTTGTTTGGGCTGGCCTTGAGTTCCCTCTGTGGTCCAGGAAGTCTGTGAAATTTTAATCCTCTTTTCTCAGCCTCCTGAATAGCTGGGATTTCAGGATTATTTCACCAACCTAAACTTGTCTTCATTTTTTCTTTTCAAGACAGGGTTTCTCTGTGTAGCCTTGGCTGTCCTGGACTCGCTTTGTAGACCAGGCTGGCCTTGAACTCACAGCGATCCGCCGGCCTCAGCCTCCCGAGTGCAGGAATTAAAGGCGTGTGCCCCCATGCATGTTTTAATAATTTATTTTTATTTTATGTTCATTGTTGGTTTGCCTGTATGTATGTCTGTGTGAGGGTCTTGGGTCCTCTAGAACTGGAGTTACCAATAGCCATGTGGGTGCTGGGAATTGAACTCAGGTCCTCTGAACAAGCAGCTGGTGCTCTTAACCACTGAGCCATCTCTCCAGGCCTTGTCTTCATTCTTATTCTCTCTCTCTCTCTCTCTCTCTCTCTCTCTCTCTCTCTCTCTCTCTCTCTCTCTCTCTCTCGGTTTTTTGAGACAGGGTTTCTCTGTGTAGCCCTGGCTGTCCCGGACTCGCTTTGTAAACCAGCCTGGCCTTGAACTCACAGTGATCTGCCTGCTTCTTTCATTCTTACTCTCTACCCACACAAACAAAATCATTTTATCATAACGATCAGATTTTATGACTTAAAAATAAAATGTCCCCAACACCTGGTCCTCGGCTGGCAGTACTGTTTTGGGGAGAGGCATGGTTTGAGAACTTGGTCACAGGTGAAAGGTCTCAGATGGGGGGGGGGGTACGGTACTAAGAGATTGTTGGGGAGTTAGGGGTCGATTAAAACAGTTAACATTGTGGGCAGACAAATGACAATATGGCAGAGACCCTGAGCAGAGTTAGGCCTCTAACACCTGAGACAGGCAGCATGTTGAGGTTCTGAAGAGAAGAAATCAGTGCCCACGTGGCAGACGCCCACTTCTGCCACGTGGGCGTCTCTCATACTTTTCTAAGCATGGGCGCAGTTTCATAGCACAAGCCCATAGGCAGGCTCTGATTCCCAGGAAGGAGGCAGGGAAGGGGGTGCGGAGCAGGATTGTATGGCTACCCGGAACTTCTTGGATGTAAAATCACTCTCCCACCCCCCGCTGAGAGTTCCTGACACAGGATGTCTGTTACTCATAGTGTCTCCCTGAGGTGCCTGACAGTGGGCTTGAGAGGGCACGAGCTTCTGCATGGTACTGTGGCCTGGGCAGTGGCTGCGTTCTAGTAACTCCATCCTTACAAAGGGCCGCGGCCTTTGAGCGTTTGTAACGTGGCCAGCATCTGGGCCATGGTTATTGCTTCCTCTCTGAGTTCAGCGTTGCTAGTGTAAGCCCTTAAAGCCATGGACTACGCCACCATGGCCACCATGATGGACCGTATCCCCCTAAACCGTAAGCCAAAGTAAGCCTCTCCTCCCTTAAGTTGCTTCCGTCAGGTATTTTATCACAGCAACGGGAAAGAACTGAGGACGCTGGATCACGTGGGAGAGAGGCCTTGACTGACTTGCAGCTTCATCTCCTGCCAGGCACAGGCTCCCTCGAGAACCTAAGGACGCTTGGGTCTGTGGAAGACACTGTCCGGGCTTTGCTTTTGGTGCAGCCTTGGAGGATGTGTCTCCGCCCACTCTAGCAGGGGGTGTGGCTCAGTTGGTTTCGTCTTACTCTTTAGCTCAAGGTCGCTGTCTTGTATTCACCTTCTTAAACGTGTGTCACAACCTCATATGGGGTCATGTAACTGACTGTGGATGTTACAGAGTTATCAATAGTACATGGCTCCTGAACACACAACAGCCAAAAAGCAATTCAGAACTTTTTTTTTGTTTTTGTTTGGTTTGTTTGGTTGGTTGGTTGGTTTTTTTTTTTTTTCGAGATAGGGTTTCTCTGTGTAATAGCCCTGGCTGTCGTGGACTTACTTTGTAGATCAGGCTGGCCTCGAACTCACAGAGATCCGCCTGCCTCTGCCTCCTGAGTGCTGGGATTAAAGTTGTGTGTCACCACGCCCCAAATAGAAAGATTTTTCTGGCTGTGCCCGCCCGCCCGTGTTGCATGGCGTGGCAGCACTGTATCCTCGAGACATGCGCACTTGCGCACTTTGCGTTCGCTTGCCTTCTCTCCTCCCACCGATGAAGCACATGGGCTCACGCCATTTCTACTGCACATGCGATGTGTTTCTCTCACAGACACAGAACATTTACTTACAGGAAGCAAAGGCGTTTAACATTTTCAGCCATCATTTGTCAGTGTTGAAGTATCAAATCATCATCTCTTTGGATTTGTAGTATATGTTTGATTTTATTTTTTATTTTTAGAAAGCAAAAAAAGGTTAATGTGTATGAGTGTTTTGCCCGCGTGTATGTCTGTGCACCACGTGTGTGCATTGCCCTCAGAGGCCTCAGATCCCCTGGGCCTGAGGTTATAGATGGTTGTGAGCCACCATCGGGGTGCTAGGAGTGGAACCTGGAGTCCTCTGGAAGAGCAGCCAGTTCTGTTAACCATTGAACCATCTCTCTAGTCCCTAAAAATTTGACTTTTGAAATTACTCTTTGAGGGCGGGAGAGATAGCTCAGAGGTTAAGAGCACTGATTGTTCTTCCAGAGGTCCTGAGTTCAATTCCCAGCAGCCACATGGTGGCTCACAACCATCTATAATGTGATCTGATGCCCTCTTCTAGCCTGCAGGTGTACATGCAGGCAGAGCACTGTATACATAATAATAAAAAAAATTGTAATTATTTTAAAAGTACTCTGAGTTTCAGTTAGATAGCTCAGTGGGTACCTGCTGCCAAGACTAACATTCTGAGTTCAAAACCCCAGCCCCACATGATGGAAGGGAAGAACAGACTCCTGAAAATTATCCTCCAAACTCCACATGTACACTATGGCATTTGTTTGTGCATA